>NC_134835.1:2864320-3164320 GCF_004210375.1 Tachypleus tridentatus
CAGAAAGCAAGATTGAAAGGTGACAGAATTATACTGATAAGTAAACATGAAAATCTTGTCCCATATGACTTTGGAACTTGTAGTAGAAGAGATGGTGGTTGTGAATATAATCCAAGATTCCTTGTGGCTTTGAAGTCTTATCTGCCAAGCAATGCAATTTGAAAGTGTGGGATACATAGAAAGGTATTTTAGGCCCTTTTTTTTTTTTTTCGTACCATGTGACAGGCACGATTTCACCATGGACAAGAACATGTCGAGGTATTAAAAAATATTAAGCAACTGCATGGATAATATAGTCAGATACTGCTGCCACGCAATGGTCTAATGATGGCTTACAGATGACTGCAGCATCAAATTTAATGAGAGAATTAAAACAGGGCCAGATGGCTTGTTCCTGCTTCCATCTGTGCAAGTAGGTCAGGTAGCACTGCTCATGGCCAGTATCTCTCAAAATCAAAGAGAAAATGATCAGTACCCAGTGGGTTACTGTCAGCCTTCACGAAAAGTGGTAAAATATTGTAGGGGAGCAGATTGAGAGATTAATATGAATAAAGGACTGACTAGGTGCATGACACTAAGTATAAGAACCAGTAATGAAGAGAGAAAGGTTTTGATGTAAGAGCACTTCCTCAGAGGGGTTATTTCTGTTAAAGTAACCCAGGATTAAAAAGAAAGACAGCAACTGAGAGCATCAATGTCTGATTGATCAGAAGTCTTTCCAGGAGATATATGTAGAGAAAAACAGTAACTGTGTGACCCAAGGAAACATGAATGGCTACAGCCTCCAAGGGTGTGTCGAGTGACAAAGTACAGGGCAGGCACATACGTCCTGATTGATAAGCAGTACCATCCCTCCTCACACTTCAAACGACTAGTCATTTCTGTAAAAAAATTGTTGATGGGTGACTATCAGTAACGTTTTAGAAGTGTTTTGTGTCAAAAAAGGCACAGAGAATGATAGGAATAAATAAGCACGTTGATAAAATCCAAGTTAATATGAAAACTTCGACAGTTTCACTGCATCAAAACGGCCATTTTTATTTACATGGAGAAGAATTAGGTGGACACCTCTTCTGTTATTGATGACATCTCTTCTCTTTATTCTCTTTATTGAAAGGAGGTCTGTCAACTTTCATGGATCCCATCCTGCATTGAGTGGGCAGGTCTTTGTCATTAAAAGAAGATTCCAGCAACTGAGAGCATGATCGAATAATTGTTCTACATCTCGGAGATGGAGAAGGAGATGAATTAGAGAAAATACCCAAACCTGGAATGAAAGGAAGTGGATCTGGAGATCTGATGAAAGAATTTTTAGGGACAGGGATGGAATAATAATGGAAGGTAAAACACTTTTAACATAGTTTGAGAATGATTTATTTGAAGACACTCCCATTGTAACAGTGGAAATGAAGTGAAACAACACATGTCTGAGATCGAGTGATAGACAATAACTTTCGAGCCTTGTGTCAACCATTGTATATCTTCTTCTTCCAACCACCTAGGGCATAAACAAAAGTAAGACCGCTGAAACCTCTACAATTAACACAATGAGGATCTATTTCACACTCATGGGCATCGAGATCCTTGGCATTTCAATGAGCACATGTCAAAGAACCACGACATGAACTGCTTAAATTGGAAACATCTGAGATAGTTTCGAATATGTGGCCATACTTGGTTGCAGGTGGACATAGTGATGTAAATATTAAAATTAGTATATTAATCGGTATCATAATTCTATCTTTGCAAGTGGAGATGCATCTCATAGCAGAACATAACCGGTGAAATAAGCTAGGATCTCTGACTCGGAGATGTTCTTAAATACCTCTAATAATAATACTTCATGACGAATTCAAAGTAGCTGATGAGTAAGACCAATGGGTATGTCCCCAAGACCCTTAAATACAAGAGGAGTTCACTGTATTTGCAAGTGGATGCTTCCTCCACTATGTCACAAGAACAAAGCCTTTGATTGACTAAGGAGAGCCAGCAAAAGGGTATTTTCTTTCTAAATAAAAAAGGGAGACATTTGCCCAAAATATTTGCTAAACAATGTAGTATCAGAAATTGAGGTACATGTGTTCAGTAAGTTGAAAATTGCTGCTCAGAATTTTTAAAATGTGGTCATTTACCCATATCTTGATTTTCATTATTTTTTCATAAAATTGATTCGGAGGATCACACTAAAGAAAGAATGTTTCAGTGCCCACTGACCCCACCCACCATAGAGTCCTATAAGTGGATGCACTACACTACCAAACAGGGACAATGCAGCAATGCCAGAGTTTGTGAGCACTATACCAAAATACCAGCATAAGATAAATTATCTACAACACCAGTTGAGAACATTCAACACTGGTACTTGGTCGATCCTACGTAATTGACCCTGGGAGTGGCACAAAAAGCTGCCTGCCTATCTACAGGAATGAAAACCAAGGGAGTGGTGCATTAGGGTTGAACTCCTCAACCTTCAACTTGTCACCAAGTACAACAACCATTAGGTGTTTAGACCCTAAAGAAGGTAAACTGGAAGGACGAAACCCTCTTAAGGAGGTTCCCTCGCACATACAGGAATCAGCACCAACGGGAGGAAGAAAGAGAATCAAAAGAAAAAAGATCGCCCCATCATTAAATACTGAGGAACTGAAGAAGCAACAAAATGTATGAAATAACAACTGTTATGTTATACGAACTTTCAAATCAGTGTTAACAACAGAGAACTCTGAAACCTAATTTAAAAGGTATGGAGAACAATAGAAATATTTTAATTCACAAAGTGTCTTTAACTAATTTCATAAGTTTCATAAGTATTTTCTTGCAAGTTACCTGCACGTAGAAAGATGACCCCACGCAAGGAAGGCGAAACAGGCTAAATCTACAAAAGGTCCTCTTAAATGAGTAACTGATTAACACATTTCAATTCAAACTCAACTAAACATAAAAGAAACATTTGTGTTAAAAATTGTTACATAGTATAGTCTCTAGTAAAAATATATATAATTGTTGTTGTTTTTGTCCACAAAAGCAATTACACCAAGCAAACTGCTCGCAAAAGCCCTTCATGTAGAGGAGGTGTGAAAAAAAAAAACCATCGTTACAGGACCGGAACTGTAACCATCCATAAAGTCCATCGATACCAGAAGTCAACTGATCTGCTCATTCGAAAATTACCTTTCCAGAGAATGGTGAGAGAAATTGCCCATTATTTCAAGACTGACCTTAGATTCCAGAGCTCTGCTCTCATGGCTCTACAGAAGACCAGTAAGGCATACTGGGTGGGTCTCTCTGAAGACACTAACCTGTGTGCCATTCATGCAAAGAGGGTGACCATCAGGCCGAAAGACATCCAACACGCCCGTAGAATTCAAGGAGAACGACCCTAATTGGGGAGAGAGGAACTGTACCTTACTCTCGCCAATAAATAAACGGCCCTTTTCAGGCCCGCCACATCCTGAACAAAGAGTATGCCATTCGCACACTACCACATCACGGCTACTTGTACTATGTTAGTAATTTACATCTTTTCAAGTTGAATTTGCACATGAGAAATGCAAAGAGCTGTAGTTTAGAAGCAGCCGTCTTTTCTCTCACAATAATGTTTGAATTAAGTCTACTCGTGCTTCTATCTCTTTACTTTATTAACGAACGATTACTTTCCATTCTTTAAATTGTTACACTCTCTCGATGTACATGGAACAGGGTTTTCAAAAATCCTGCCTGTTCTAGTTATGTGTCGGCGTGGAGAGTTTATTTGTTTTGTAATTTCGCACAAAGCTACTCGAGGGCTATCTGTGCTAGCCGTCTCTAATTTAGTAGTGTAAGATTAGAGGGAAGGCAGTTAGTCATCACCACCCACCGCCAACTCTTGTGCTACTCTTTTGCCAACGAATAGTGGGATTGACTGTCACATTATACACCCCCATGGCTGGGAGGGCGAGCATGTTTAGCGCGACGCGGGCGCGAACCCGCGACCCTCGGATTACAAGTCGCACGCCTTACGCGCTTGGCCATGCCAGGCCACGGCGTGGAGAGAGAGAAAGAAATAGAGGAATGTTTTCCTTTTGTTGTAATGACGTGGCACCATCTCATGAACCATACATACTCAGTTAACTTAGAAAGACAACCGTCGTGTAATGACGTATATAAGAAAGTGAACACTGTTTATAGTATATCGTACGAACGCATGAATCCCAGTGAAATTTTTTAGTGATTATATATTTGTTTGTATATTTGTGTATTATGGAAGGTGGGATAAGGTTTTCCTACACAATAGACATACCTTTGTTACGTGTTCTCTTCAAATTATTCACATGAGATATATGGTGAAGAAACTGTACTATCTCTCCAGCAGGATGGAGGTGGTGGCCTTGAAAATGGCCGTTTGATTAAATATATTGTTGATATTTTCCGACTTACTTCTTTTCAGTTTTGTTGGGCAATAAGACAACCTGAATTCTTGGCAGAACGCCTCCTTCGGCGACAGAAACACCCTGTAGCAATGCGGATAATTGATTGGTCATTAAAACTGATATGTGAAAATATTAAACACAAAACACAATAGTTCACTATTCTAAAGGTATAATTTAGGGTTCCAGGTAAAGTAATTTATAAAAGAACCTTCAAGAGAAACAGTAAAAAATAGTGAACAGCTAATTATCTGATACCCTTCACATTGTTCTTCATGAAATAAAGTATAACGCAAAGTTGGCATGTTAAACTGTCGAAGATATATATGGAAGAATACCTAATGAGAGTAAACCAAATATTAAAGAGCAGTACATATGGTGGGATAGAAACGAGGCTACAGATAGAAAATATCAATCAAGCAGAAGAATTTTGAATCAAAAAGCAGCACATCATTTTGTGTCAGTCATGGCGGACAACAGAATTTTGGAGGTATTGAGTCTGGTTACGTGTATTATGTGGTTACTTATGGTTGACATAAGTTCTGAACTCATGGGAAATGACCGTAACGCCAGTGGTGTTTATTATCTAGCAGAGGTTGCAATTTATAAATAAGTCACTTGTGATTTATTAGTAGTATTGTGATTATTTATTGTGATGTGTAGTAAAGTATCAGTTACATTTTTTTTTTCTCGGTCATATTTTCTCAATATCATATATGTTTAATCTAAGCATGCCAGGTAAATTAAGTACACTGTTAAAGGACGACAGAAGTGAATTATATATCTTTATTCGGTGTAAAGGAAAAATTAATAATAAAAATATGGTGTTTCTATTCTAAATTTCTTTCTAGTGTCTTTAAAGTTAAATCAATTGTTCAGGAGTGAAAAAAGGTGATTTCCTACCTTCTCTTGTTGCAATTATTCAGTAAGCTGGTTTATACGATAAACCTTTGTGGTAAACTAGTTTTAAGTTAATTAAGTATTGTAACTGAAAATGCATTCAGTGTTGCTGTAAGTACTCTTCCCGACACAAAATCAACCGGAAAAGATGGCAAGGGCTTCAAAAATGTGAAAAAAGACATCACCATAAGGAACTGAGAGACAATATTCAAGAGATCACGAAGCCACCCATAGATATTTAGCTCTAATAGGCGGCGTGAAGTGCATCTCTGGTCTCATCTACGAAGAAACCCGAGCTGTTTTGAAAGTTTTCTTGGAAAAAATAATCCGTGATATTGTTACCTGTATGGAGTACGTGTTTCTCAGTGGAGAAGTGGCATATCTACGTACCTACATCGCTAAAAACCGAGTTCCGATACCCGTGGTGAGTGCATCACAAATACCCCATTGTGTAGCTTTGAACTTAATTTAAAAAAATCAACCAATCTATAACTCTTTGCACATAAAAATAAATGTTAATTTTATGTGTTTATTTATGGAGAAGCCTTATTGTTTACAAGTTAACGTCAGGCGACTAACTTGGACTAATTTATGATACATATATATTGCAATAATAGTCATTTGCAATTAAAAAGCTGCGATAGCCTTTTCTGTCTGTGGTGGATTTAAACTTTATTGTGTGTTATTTTGTTATAATAATAAAGTTACCTTTCATATAAGATAATAAAGTTAAAACAATGAACAGTATATGAGGGAAAACCTTGCTAATTTATCATATAAGTAACATTTGGGAAAAAAGAAGTATTATGCTCAATAAATACGTAGACGCAGTGAAAGATAGACTTTAAAAAGTGTAAACATATCCTCTATATTAAAGTATTTGTTAATA
This sequence comes from Tachypleus tridentatus, assembly GCF_004210375.1. Taxonomy (NCBI): domain Eukaryota; kingdom Metazoa; phylum Arthropoda; class Merostomata; order Xiphosura; family Limulidae; genus Tachypleus; species Tachypleus tridentatus. The sequence goes on from NC_134835.1 coordinate 2,870,516, forward strand.
CAGTTATTGCATTTACAAGTTGCGTGTTTGTAATGGAACAAATATGGTCTTTGTGTTTGACAACATTCACAGTTTTGCACAATTTTATTTCCATCAATATACACCTAATCTCAACTACTCAAACCTTGACAATAACATCAACTACAATCAATAGAACACAACCTGTTGTAACCAGGTAAAAACACTCAAAAACTCTGCCATAGTGATGATCAATTATCAATAATTTTACACGAGAAGAACATGTTTATTACCTTGTGAAAACTCATAATATCTTATTTATAATTACAAAGTATCCTATCTGCTGGAAATGAGCTATTACAAATGAAATACCTAAAACACATTCAGAATAGCACAACCCTAATAATTGCCGCCTCAAAAGCTGACCAAATAACATGGGTAAATTCCTGGAAGAAATAATTTCAAACCACTTGTTATCTACAGAAAAACAATATCATAACTAACATACAGAATTATTCTAGACGTAAACAACAAATTGCGAATTACTTGGTTTGCCTTAATGAACCAGTTTATCTCGGGTTTACATGGAAACATATAACAGTTGCTACATTTCTTGATGTTAAAGAATTTCACATTGTACGGCATGGCCGTCTATTATTCAAACTATAGTTAATAGTTGGAGAAAAAATAATATGCAGTAAATTGTCACCTTTCTTAACACCACAAGTGTTAAGGTTGGATTCCATTCCTTCATATATTCATTGGAATTTAGATCTTGAAGATCTCTGAGGGCCAGGTGCATATGACCTCTTTCCCCTCATTCAAGGATGTTGTCTGTTTCTTTCTCATAGAATATAAACTACTTGAGGGTCGCACTTATTATTACCCCATTTTACGAGCTTATCCTTGTAGGTACCAACATTTATATTCATGTAAATAATACATTTTCGTTTATTTCATTATTGTATAGTCCTTCATTTCGTCAAGAGTTCATATATGTTTAACATTCATTAGTTTTATTCTGATTAGAGAGAATTTATAAAAATATACCCTTTTTAATGGTGTCTTCTTTACCTTAAACTAATGTGTATTTCTAAGTCTGGCATTTGGTGGGCATTTAAATGTTCATTTCTAACACAAATATTAGCTTGTGAGATGCATTTAGGGCTATCTATATCATAGTTCGTAAACTCAATGCCATTTCTACATTCTTTTGTGAAATAATTTAGTAAATTATGTAGGAGTCTGTCGGGTATTTTCTTGATATTTATGTACCTTTATGAAATTAGATAAAATGATTTGAGCTACTTTGTTTGATATAATGAGTAATGTGTTTTGCATTCTCTTTAGTTTATTTGTGTTATTGATGCTGTTTTAGCCACGCTGGACAGCCACAGTATATTATTGTGCGTTTGTATCTTTTATAGCTTTTAATTATGCTGTCTGTTATGGTTTTGTTATTTTTCGCTGTAACTATTAACATAATTTTTATGCCTATAAACATTTTTTAGAAATATTATTTACATAAGTAAATGTCGTCAATTTCGAATCATAGGCTAATTCTAGGAATCTGACTGATGTTGTGGTTTGGATCGGTTTTCCGTCCGTTTATAATTTGGGTGGATCCAGTTTTAGTTTTATTACTTTTGTGAACACTATAACTTGATTTTGAGGACAAAATTTGATTAGGTATTTTGAGCCATATTCTACTGTGTTATTTAGTTGTTGTTATCAGTTTCTTGAGGATATAGATGCATTTTTCTAAATTGCAACATTGACGTGACAATGCTATGAGAAGCCTAATAGCCAATGTGAAATAACGATTTAAATATGAAACAGTGCATTACTCATTGTTTAATTTATATAAAATTGTTTCTGTAAGGTGACCAAGGTGATCAGTGCTTTATTTATTTTATAATTTATCTATAATTGTTTCTGTTCGACAAACTAATTCGTAAGTCGTCTCTTTCAATTCCTCCTGCAGATGGATTCCTGTATGTAATAATGTGAACTCCAACGTAGATTTTGTACTTTCAGTTTGCCCTCTCTGGGATCAGAACAACCATCTATGTAATCTCCGTGTGGGACGGCCCGTTAAAAGGAGGAATTAGTCGGGGATGCCTGAATACACCATTATGGCCTTGAATTCCTCTTGACTGGTCATTCAGCTGGCTCTGTTGGGATAAAATGAACTGAGTACCAATACTGGGTGTTTTCAACAGGTGATGTGAAGATTATGTGTCTTGCTTGTATTTGGGTATATTGATCACAAAGCCGTGGAGTTGCTTCTGTGCCCTTGTCTGGCATAGTAATGCAGCCCATAATAAGACTATCAGTAGAGTTAGGGGACAATGAATGTTTTTTCTTATGGATCCACCAACTCCAAATATACATAAAACATTTTATTAATAAGTGACCAAATATAGTTCCTATTATACAGTCAACACTCAAAAATATTCCTGAATCTCGTTTTCCAAATTTACATCTCTTGAGTGAGAAAGCCTCCGGAAAAAATGTCTTTTTGTTTTATCCAGAAGGTATTAGAGGGGCCTGCTGGCTCTTCCGAGAAAATAAAAAAAATATGTTCTAGAGATGGCAGTTTAAACATCACTGCCACACCTTAGAAAACTCCTCCTGAATTTAAATCCTTTAGGTACGTACCTATTAAGGCAGAGGCGTATCTTTTTTACACCCGATGGGTAAATGATTTTTGCAACCACTTATGTAAACTGTTCAATTTACAATCCTGACAGTGGTAAATTGAGTCTAGTAAATACATCAAGTATAATCGAGGATATTGTTTCATCAGTTGTATTGAAAATATTGTACAAACAAAGAAATGTCTCATGGACGTCAAGGTTCTCATCTACGTATCGTACAAATATTGTTTCTTGTTCAGCACCTGTAACACCTTGAGTGCCATCAATCATTAATGCAAATATTTTACTTTGCTGCACTTCGTGTGCTATGTTTCTCAATATTTGATGGCTGAACATCTCCATTATTTAATTCTGGGTCTGGGGTGATGTGAATGTTGTTTTCTTTGACAAGTCGGCCGTCAACTCAGGATCTTCCTTGCTTTCCATAATTGGAATCTGTTTCCCAGATGACTCAACAGGCTAAAATATAGTCTTTATTGAAAAACTCTAACGTACAACGAACGAAGATAGAACAGAATGGAAGTAGGACTGAACTGTACAATGTATTTAAGTCGAACGCGCGAACCTCACAGTGACTCCCGAGCCGACTGACCACCTGAGCATCGCTGAGATAATAACGTGTGCTAGTTACAACACAAGTAATTGCAAGTTTCTCGAAAAATACTTAAATAATCACAAATATATAATATTCCTGTTTAAGCTCATCGAAAGGCAAACACGTTGTGATATAATATCTATAATCACGTGTATTAAATAAAAACACCAAAACAAAAACTAGCAATTCGAGTAGAAGCTTCAGGCCGTTGAAATCCATTCTTTTGTATTCTAATTATATAAAAAAAAAAAACACAATATTTTTGCTATCTATGATAGGATAATATATTGTTCTTTTACGATAAAGCACCAGAACTTTATTAAAGTATCCTCGTCCATGGTATTTTCCCGCTATCAGTGGACATCGAAAGCTCAGAAATTGGTCTTGAATACCTTTTATATAGATTCTGTTGTGTGATAGAGTTTGCCTGTTCTTCTGTATTATAAAACATCTGGGGTGCCAGACCTCCCAACCGACTACAATCTTTCTCTGATGGCTTTGGTACCATTTTAATACAGGGTGCGTAAGTTTCTGAGACACACAGCATCTGTTGATATGTTGGTAATGCAGAAAACGTTCAGAAAACCTGAAAACTCCTAATGTGAAACATGAAATCATAAACATTAAGAAGTTGAACTTCTTTCCAGGACTTTCATTTTAATACATATTTTTTTTACAAGTAATTATTCAATTAATTGTTGAAATCAGTGATGTTTAAAGATAACTGTTGGATGATTCTATTAAAATTTGTCGTACTATATTTTAAGAATGAACAATAATAAGCAGTTAGGAAATGGTTTATTTTATACTAAACTAGTATTCGACTCGCAGTCTGAGGGTCACGGGTTCAACGCAAACGAACTTGGGAGGGGTTTAGTTTGGAGAGAAAGAAGTCTGAAGAATTCTCTCCCCAACAGGGGTGGTAAGGAACGTTGTGGTTCCTCTTCGTCCTCTCACGTGGAAGATTATTTCATTTTGCTTGGAAATTTGCCTGTATTTTTTTTGTTTAAGGTAATGACTTGTGATGGGGTATTATAAAATTATCGGGTGAGAAAAGGAGGAACGAAACAAAATTCGATGATTGTTATTTAGTTGTCAGTGTATGGTTTTAGTTTGTGGGCGACAGTTTCGCTAGTTAACGAGAAGCTCGGCGAGAGGGCCGCGCTAAGATTATGTAGTGTTAATAACAGTGGTAGTTTTTGTTTTAGGGACTGTTTGGTCGGAGTTTGTTTATTATTCTCACATTTTTCCAACTAACTCGTATCGATCACAGCTCGTGGTGTTCAAGTTTAGATGCGAAGGTTTTAGAGGTGTACTGTCCTTCGATTTATTTTCACCGGTTAGTTGGCGAGTTAATATATCTAGTTATAGAGATATTACACCTTTCTTGTGTTGGAACTTATGGATCATATTAAAATTGGTCGGAAAAATTCTGTTTACTTTACGATTGTGAAAACGAGTTTTACCGTATGACGTAAATACGGCGCTACATAAAGATACGGAAGAGGGTTCAATTGAATGTCCACAGCCATTTGTTGTACGTTCTTATCTGGTAACTTATCTGGTAAAGCGTTGAGTTTGGGCTGATTTACGGTGAAAGAAAAACGTTATTCATTTAAACCAGTTGGTAGGAAAATTAAATGGATACATCTAAGGCATATTCCTCAGAAAGTGCCGAAACGTAAATTACACCTTAATAGAGTATGGTAAAGGTACTCGCCATAGTACGTGAAACGTTCTGAGGCACGAAAATTTGTACTGGTTATAGTCGTATAAAGTTAGGTAAGTTGAAGCCGGTTCCGAAACGCAAACGAACTTGGCAGAGGTTAAGAGAGATAGAAGTCTGAAGAATTCTCTTCCCATCAGGGTGGTCAGGAACGTTGTGGTTCCTCTTCGTCCCCTTACGTGAAAGATTATTTAACTTTGCTTGGGAATTTACCTATATTTTACTTTGTCTTGTTTAAGGTGATGAAGTTTTATTTTAAATTTTCCTTAGTTTCTTCTCGATTTATCAAACGGTATTGCACAAGTACCGGCATGCAGTTTCGATACTTAATTGGACAGTTCCGTTATGACGGTGGGCAAGAATGAACAAGAAAACCAACTCTATTGGTTACAACTGGAGACGGTGAATCGTTAGATTCTCTTGCTTCTAAAATCACAATCTTGTTTTCGATGCTCTGTCAAAGTGCTGGATGACACCTTTTTTGGGAATTTTAAGCTCAATAATTATCAAACCTTCGAAGCTTTAACCCATACTGCATTATCAAGTGGTCAAAGGTTCTTCCTGGTTCTGCTTCGATTAATGCAGTGTCCATAACTTGCATATCCTTATTACTAAGATTGACAGCGTCAGCTCGTTATATTCTAAACATACAGGGGAATGTTCCAAGATGTTTCTCTTGAGTCATTGTCGCAAAGTAATTATTTCGTTTTTTTATTCACTTCTATAGCTGTACATCACTGTATGACACTTCTATAGCTGTACATCACTGTATGACACTTCTATAGCTGTACATCTCTTTATGACACGTCTCCTTATTGCATATTATCTGAAGCACCTGAGGTGTTTTGCAATGCCTCACTTTACCACTTTTAAAATTTCACCGCCAAACTCTTTGTTTCCATATTACATCCATCACCATTTACAATCTTCTTTAAATATGTATGTGTACCATGTATTCATTATAAACTTGTTCATAGTTGTAATAATTATTACTTAACGCATTCATTCATACTGAATTATACACAATATTCATTAGCTACATAACACTCCATAATAAAGAAAATTCCATAATTAAAACAAATTAAGAGATTAACACTAATACCCTATTATATTAAGTTCATATATCACATCAAATCGCAGGCTATCTGGAGAAATCAAGCGACGTTTTCTTTCCTCTGACTTTATACCATTATTTGTTGCATAATCTTCTCTCAGATATCACGTCGAAAATATCTAAACACCATATCTTCACTACGGGATCCACTTATTACACTGGCCTTCCACTTCGCTATTCTACACGCACTTCTCCGCTTACATTGTCTTCTATTTGAATAGCACTGTTGTAACGTCGGTTTCCTTTTACCAGTCATTGATTAACTTAACTGTTCCACGTTTGATGTTGTTCACCCTAGTAAACTACCAACTGGTAAGAAACTAAGCCTTGTATTGTCCATATATGGGACATGCATGGCTGTAATGGCACCAGAGTAGACAAACTTAGCTGCAGTATCAGTAAGCTCGTTCCTTTAAATTCTGAAATGGTCACGTATCCAGAAAAAATGGATTGAATCAGAAGATAAAGAAAAATAGGTAATTTGTTGTTGAATGATGACGAGAACGGAGTAAGAACTAACATAAGAAATTCCAATAGACAGCTAAGAGATTGAGGGTATATAGTAAAATTGGTGTACTGAATGGTTTCTAAATGATCCAAAGCAAGAAAGATGACATACAAGGAAGCGGTGAACACAAAAACTGTAAAGGAGATCCTTTAAGTAACAATCGAGCCACAATAAACCACAGTAGAAAGAACCCACAGAGTCAATTAATTTTAAACCATTCATAAAGAATGAACAGAAGAATGGTTGAAAAGATATTTGACAAAGATAAGATGGAACTTCCATTCGGGAATACGTCTTCCTCAGATGACAAAAAAAAGGTAAAATGTGTGGATTGTAATTAGTCCTAAAGGAATATCAGATTATTATAGAAAATAAAGTACTCGAATGACAGAGCCAAAATAAGAAATTGTAGAAAAATTTAGCCCATTGATGTATGAAGACACAATCCCAGGTGAGATAGTTTTGTAAGGATCGAAGCTTGATAGGATTATGGAGTAAAAGTTGCGAATGGCAGAGGTGAGGAGAAAGTTCATTTAACTCAGTATACAGTCATTGGTCAATAAAAGTGTGGAAAGCCTCATGTCTCAGATGGTGAAAAGAAAACAAAAATCTTGAAGGCAGAGGCCCTGGCAAAAATATAAAGCAGAGATGCATAGTCCAGTTACAACCAAATGAGAGCACGATAGATCTTAAGCATAGAACGTCAGTCCACTCCCAAGAGATGCAAGAGAGCACACAAGAGATTTTCAGTGGCCATATACACTAATATATAGCTGCTTGATATAAGAAGTAAAAGTAAGCATATGGTTGAAAACACCTTCAGAAATTTGCCTCAATAACCATGGGAAGAAAACAATCACTGAAACATTGTGATTGGGGTGTAAGCCCCATTGGTTGCCAAATAATATGGAAATAAGTTGTGAGAAGAAATGGTAAACCCGTTTGTTGTAGTATACTCAAAAGCAGTTGAGGACAGTTTAAGGCTGATAATATCGTGTTTAATGACTGTCACGGTTTGTAGAAATCATTGACAATAGAAGCCATTTGCAACTGTCAGAAGAAGTTATCAATTCATAGTATTGATTGTCACATTGAAAACACAGGCAACATTCCTGAGGGTCTAAAAATTGCTATGTAATGGGTGGATTGAACACAGACTTGGAATCGACTGTCATATAAACAATTATAAATAAAAATAGGCAAATGGCCATGCAGCCCATGAGAATGTATGTGCTGCAAAATTCCTACTTTCAAGTAATGTAATAAGCCTTCTTAAGACAAAAGAAAACATAAAAAATATGTTCTCTAGAGTAAACCCTCCCTAACAAAGGATTAAAGTAGAATCAGGTGGTATAACGTAGAGCTGTGCTTTATCCCAGAGCAAAGGGTACTTTGTAGCAACATCATTTGTCTTCCATACATTGTACTTTCCATCTTTGAATTTTGCACGCATTATTTCATCACTTTGTAATTTGATGAGAGGCTCTTGCAAAGATATGTCTATATCGGCAACATTAACTTCGAAAGGAATTGAAACCCAAGTCGGTATAACCATCATGAGTAGGTCACTAAACCGAGTTTGCATATCTTCATGCACATTTTCCATATATTCACCATATAATGCAAGATCTTCATCTTGCAAATCGCTGCCAACAGAGGCCAAACCAGGAAACTGTTCAAATGCACGACGACTGATATTATTCTTATACAACTTTAGTTTCCTCAGAAAAGCAGCAATAGCACTTTTACTAGATATCAGATCAGAATCTTTTCCTTGGAGCTGTTTATTAAGTGAATTCAATTTTTCAAATATACCTGATAAGAAAAACACATCACATTTATTTGCAAGCAGCTGTTCTCCAAGTTGTGTGTTAGCAAGAAAGGATACAATAGAATCCCAAAGTGCAATGAAACGCTGAAGACAATTCCCCTTTGATAGCCATTTCACCTCTGTATGTAATACAAGCCGCTCAAACTCTTCTCTATTTTACTTACATAATTCATGAAAAAGGCGGTCTCGGAGAGAATTTGATTTAATATGGTTAACTACTTGTATTACGACAGTAAGGGCATCATGGAAACGTGCACTCATTTTCTTTGCAACTAAGTGTTGACGGTGTATCACGCAGTGAATACAAAATACTTCCGGGACAGCTTTTTTTAAATGTGCAATAAAACCTTTGTATCTGCCTGTCATAGATAGTGCACCATCAGTAGCACAGCGATTATATTTTTGAGTGGAATATTGTTTTCCTGGAAATAAGTAACAACTTCATTAAAAATTGTTTCACCTTTTTGTGTCTGTCACAAGACTTCTAGCAAAAAGAATTTCCTCTTTGGGTCCTTCATCATTGTTAAATCTAACATATGCTAATAAAATGGCCTCATTATCTCTTAAAGTGGGTTCATCAAGTTGAAGGGCAAACTGTTTCACTTGCAAATGGACTATCAATTGTTTTTCTACATCCTCTGCCACTTCATCAATGCTTAAAGGGATGGAATTAGTAATTTCACTTGCATTTTGTTTCATAACTGACGAAATAATAACAGACACTGCTGGTAGAATTACTGTTTCACCAACATTATAGGGTTTTCCTGCTTTTGCTATTATTTTGCTAATTTCGGATCATGCCAGTAAACCATCACTCATTTTACACACTTTGTTATTAAACAATTGAAACGCTGTTTTTCTAGCTTGGAAATTATTACGAAGTTTTTAAAGTATTCTACTGGTTTATCTTTCTCTCCTGTGTGCTTCTTTTCTAGATTGATTTTTAGTTTACAAGGTTTCATACTATCATTTGAAAGTACATCCATACATATGAGGCACATTGGTTTCGTTTCATTGTGTGGTGTTGGAATAAATCCGTAAGACAAATATTCAACGGAGTACTGTCGGCACTTCTTTTTACTTGGAACAGCCATGGGATGTCTGCAAAAATATATACAGCTGGTAATACAATTATTGCATTTCATAATATCTAACTATATATATTGCTATTCATTTTTAGAAATTTTTCGACAAATAAAACGCATATATAGAAACAGAGTGCATGGTAAATGTTCGAGGTAAAACTGGTAAATAAAAATGTTATAGTTAAAATAACTTGAATGATTAAAAATAACTATACAAGTCATTCATTATTATCATTACCATTGACATTTTTAACTTCCTCAAAGGTGATAATTATATCAGATAACTGCGAAGATATGAATTGATGTTTGAAATTTGTTTCAAAACGGGAAAAATATTCCATTTTTCTCTTCAGTCTTTTTATACTGGTCAATAATTTTTTTTTATTATTGAAATGCAGAAATTAAAAAAAATACGAAAGAATGTCTGCACTAGGAACTTTTAATATCTCTCTCCTTTTCACGATGGAGTTCAACGTTAAACTGAAGTGAACTGCTTGGGTCAAGTCGACATTTTAATAGATTTTCCCCTAGAAGGGTTTGACAGATCGAAGTATTTCTGGAATAAATTCCCTAAGGAGATTAGTATGGGAGGGCGAGGTTCAGACAGACAATATAATAGGAAAAGAACCGACTGCCCGAGGCGCATATTTAAAACCAGCTCTTATCACTTGTTTTTTTTTTTTTTTTATTGCTTTCAAGGCAATTTTCTGGAAATTTTTCAAAATCCAAAAAATACATCCAAATTCGTTTGAATGTCTACTTCAACTTTTTTCAGGTCCAACCAAAATTACAATAGAAATTGAATTTTTAATAATAAAAACAATTCTGAGTTGGTTTTCTTCATGGACCACCAAAATATCATTGTGGACCCCCAATTTGTTATGTTTTGCCTGTGAACCCCCAGAAATATTCCATGGACCCCTAGGGTCCATGTGAACCCTGGTTGAGAATCCATGGTCTAAAGCTTGTATAATTGATTCAAGGTTAAAAAACCTTGGTTTTTTGACGTGTCTTAATAGACTTGTATTTTTGGCATCCTTTATAGTTATCCGTATGTTTCTCCCCACAATTGCAGCATTTGGGTTTGGGATTTTGTTTAGTGCAATGTGAAATTTGGTGATTCTCACCACAGCCCACACAACGCGCATTTGCTTGACATGCTGCAGCTACATGTCCAAACCTTTGGCATTGGTAACACTGTGTGACAACCACTGCTGGTGTTTTTTTTGTTCAATCGTGTACCTTTGGTACCACATAGTGATACCATTATTGATGAAATGTGTAATATCTGGCTATTATCTGTTACTACTTTGATGACGTTAGTGGGTTTTTTGGTAATGTGTGAGATTATTCTGTCCACTGAAATGTTTTATGTTTGGTGCACTTAACGCACCCTTTGTCTTCTGTCTCAATTGAATAATGCACACCCCGTGTCACAAATGATTTAGGTGTTGGTTTAGCTCCAGGTAAGTGGAAGGAAGGAATACTTGGTAGGTATTTAGGTTAAATTATCCTTTCGTTCTCCAAATGTTGAACGAAAACTTAACTAGGGGCGGTCAGAAACTATTGTTTCTCTTCACCCCACACAAGGCAAGAGTAAATTAGTCAAATGATTACGGAGATAATTAAGTGAATTGGAGTGGCTTGTTTGTTGTTTTTCGCTCACCATCGTGAGCGATGGTCACGAATGACTTCGAAGCTGACAGATTATTATGTTTAAATAGGAGGGGCGTCAAGAAAAGCTGAGAGGCGGTTCGGCCTGCCGGAGAGAGAACGAAGGACGACGAGGAAAGTTCAGCACAACACTCACAAGCGTCCGAAGAATTGAGTAGTGAAAGTGGAAATATGGTTGACGTGGAGTGAGCAGAGAGATGCAAACAGTACGTCAGCTTGGTAAAAACTCGTGATTTTATACTAATATATTAAAATTTGGAGATGACTAAGATGTGCTCACACTGGCCTCTTTTCAGGGCTGGAATCTATAAATCCAAAGTAAGAAGAATTTTGTGGGGGGAAACGGGAGTACCCCGAGAAAACCCACTTTCACTGGTGAGGTGCCGAAAGAACCCAAACACACCAGTGCCCAAAGCTGGAAGTAAAAAAAAGAACATAGATGGTTAATAACTTCAGTTTGCATTCCGGGCTTGATTGTAATAAAATGGCGAGAGGTATCGCTGCCAAGATCGTGGGGTGGCTGCTATTCGTGGAAATTGTCTTGTTAATTGGGTACGGTTGTTTGCTTTTCTGTAGTAATTAGCTGCAAGATGGATGAGTCTCTTCTTGAGAGGCGGGATGGTGCTTGCTTTATCGATGTATGCTATCGGGGTGTACCTGTGGAGTCGAAGTGCAAGGCGAATGGCGAGATTTTGGGGGCCAAATCAGGGTAGGGATTTTGGTTAAATTATCATTTCGTTCTTTGAACGAAAGATAACCAGGGGCGGTCAGAAACTGTTGTTTCTCTTCACCTCACACAAGGCAAGAATAAATAAACAAACTGATTACGGGAGAGGAAGATTAGGTTAGAGTGGCATGTTAGTTGTGTAACTAACGCGACGGTCGCAAATAAACTAAACTGGAAGTTAATAGTTTACTGAATGTTAATGGGGAGCGTCAGGAGAAACTGAGAAGATTTGCCGGCCAGTGGAGACAGCGAAGAATGACGAGGAAGGTTCAGCATCACATCCACCAAAGTTCGAAGAATTACATCAGAAATACATCAGAAAAGAAGTGGTCGACGGTTTCTCAGAGTGAGCGAGCCGAGAGATGCAAGCAGTGCGTCAGCTGAGTTAAGTCATATCTTCTAATTTTTCTCCCTAAACATCTTAAACTTTTGGATAGACTAAAATGTGTGCTCTGACAGGCCTCTTTTTGGGGTTGGGATCTATAGATCCAAGGTAACAGGAATTTTGTTGTGGGTGAAAACGGGAGTGCCCCTAGAAAACCCACTTTCACTGGTGAGGTGCCGAAAGAAACCAAACTCACCAGTGCCCGATGCTGGAAAAGAAAAAGGGAACATGAATGATTAGACATTTAAGTTTACATTCAGGGCATGTATGTAATTATAAGGCGAGAGGTATCGCTGCAAGAGCGTGGGGTGGCTGCTAATCGTAGAATTTGATTTGTTAATGATGTCCGGTTCTTTGCTTTTTTGTAGTATTTGGCTGCAAGATGGGTGAGTTTCTTCTTGAGAGGCGGGATGGAGCTCGCTCTATTGACGTATGCTAACGGGGTGTATCTGGGCAGGTGGAGCGCAAGACGAATGGCAAGATTCTGGGCCTGTTGTAATTTTTAAAGATGGCAAGAGGGAGCGTTTACCGTGATCATGCTACCATATTCGATTATGGGTCGAATGTAGGTTCTGTAAATAGCGAAAATCGTGTTGGATCTTCATCCACGGACTATACTACCAATACCTTTAAGGTAGTAAATACGTTTATAGACTTTAGAAAGAATAGATTGAAAATGATTTGTCCATGTAAGCTTTCTATTAAATATAATGCCCAAGAATTTTACAGTAGACGAAAATTTAATTTCGGTGTTCATCATTTTCTGTTTAACTTTGGAAAGAGATTTATTTTCCTCGTAATTTTTCGTTTAAATATTTATAGTCTGTGTTTTAAAGGCATTAAGTTCTACCCGCCAGGAATTACACCAGGCGGTAATCCTATTTAATGTGGCTTGGACTTTCCAGGCAGCGAGGAGGGGGTCACGTGACATGCTCCATACCGCGATATCGTCGGCATATTGCGACGCATAAGTATATTTGAGCGGCGGGAAGGGGATATCATTGACATAGAGAATATACAACAGAGGGCTGAGTACAGACCCTTGGGGAACCCCTGCTGAGAGGTGTACAGTATGAGATGTATCGTTCTTGAATCTAACTTTTGCGGTTCTATTATCGAGGAAACTGGATATCCATCTAGTTAGGGTGGGCGGAAAGTTAAATTGGAAGAGTTTAAATTTAAGCCCCTGGTGCCAGACAGAATCAAAGGCTTGTTTCACGTCTAAAAATAAGCCAACTGTGGTGTGATTTCTGTTAAAACCTTGAGTAACTGATTCGGTTAACCGAACTAAATGATCAGCTGTCTGTCTGTTTTTCCGGGAAGCATTTTGTATTTCAGAGACTAGCTCTTCATCTTCCAAATACCATGTTATACGATTAGCTAATATTTTTTCCAACAATTCGCCAATGTTGTTAATTAGGCTAATGGGTCGATAATCTTTGGGATTGCTGGATGCCGGGTTTGTTTTAGGTATTATTTTAATTATGACGGATTTGCACGGAGGTGGATAGTAGCCTGAATAAAAGGAAAGGTTGAATAAAGCTGTTAGGTGTCTTAAGAATAAAGGTGATGCTTTTTTGATGCTGGGGCACTATTTTTTAAACTTTTAATAATCAGTTTCATCTCAGCCGGTGTAATTGGTTTGGCTAGTTTTTGAAGGGCAGTGCTGTGGACAAAGTTACTGTGGGGTAAACAGCACGGGAAATGCGAACTGAACGCTGCCATATTATTTTGAATGAAATTTTGGACAGTGCACAGATGAGTATGATTAAAGTACGGCGAGTTGGGAGTGGCGAAAACCTGCTTATAGTAATCAGCTAATAAGTTTGCTTTCTCGAGGTCATTGGTTGCTGAACTGTTATGTTTTAAATTGGGAATCCTATTGGTTGAATTGTCGTTACAAATACTTTTAAACTTTTTTCAGAATATGGCCGGGTCTTTATAAGAAATATCTAGAGATTCACAAAACTCGGTCCAGTTTTGATCTCTTTGTTCGTTAATGCGACGTCTGATAAGGTTGGTCACACGGTTTATTTGAGTTTTAATCCTGGAGTTTCGGGAAGTTGTAAATTGACGTCTCAGTCTGCGCTTTTTGGTGCTCAGTAAATGTATTTCTCTAGTTAGTTTCCATGAATTTGGATGATTATCGATACGACGTTTGGGAATTATTTTGTGTATAGCATCAGTTGTTGCGTTAGTGATGTGAAGTAAATATTCGATGATAGATTCAGGGTCGTTAGCTTGAGTCATGACTGGAGGTAAATTTCGGTCAAGAAATTCCCAGAAAGATTGCCAATTAGTGGCAGAGAAATCAAACGGACATGGTTGAGTATTTGGGGTTCGAGAATCGGCGATATTTAAAGTTACAGATATGGGGTAATGATTGCTTCCGATATCATGGTGAACTGTGAAATCCTGAATGTAGGGGGATATTCTAGTCTTGTATAGTGCAAAGTCAAGTATGACCTAGGTCCCATCATGGTGAGTATGAGTTGGGATATTGTTGTTGCCTAATATGAGATCATGCTGAGAAATAAAATTATTAAGAATTACACCAAATTACGGTTAATTGACCTACAATTGAAATTGCGGTGTTTGAAATTGAGATCGCCAATAATAATTGAGTACGGGAAGTTATTAACTACTTGGAGGAGTAAAGTCGTGTCGGGGTGGTAGAAGGGGAAATATAGATTCCTAGGATTGCTATTTTGATAAGGGTAGACAGATTTATGGAGGCAAGATTGAACTCGTTAGTTGTGTCAATGCAGAAGTCGGGAAATGATACATTTAGTTGGGTCAAGTGGAGTATAGCGGTACCTCTACGACCAGGGCTTTTAGGTTTATTAATACATTGATATCCTGGTAGACTGAAATTACTATTATTATTAAGAAGTGTCTCACTAATGATTATTAAATGTATACATTCTTTTTTACATAATTGGAGTAATTCATATTTCTTGTGATTTAAGTCGCCCTGAATGTTAACAGCTAAAATTTTTAAGAACTTACCTTATTAGGGTCAAGAATGAGCTTTTCAGACAGGATCTCTTCGAATTCTCGAGGGCTAAAAGGTTGAAACTCAAAATACAGGGCTATAGAGTTCGCCATTCCTCTGATCAACTCCTGCTTGGAGTCGTATTGGCTTCCCCAGACTTTGATAATGGTCTCAGCAACAAACGTTACCAGACGTGAGATCAGCAGTCTATGTGTCTGCGTAGACTGAGCTGTTTCACGACGGCGGACTGTAGTTTCGGCGTAGGTCCGTTTGAGAGATGTAGGAGCTGATGGAGCGGCTGGCTGGGGCTGCTGGACTTTCTCGTGGGTTGTAGGCTTGACGGTCTTACTGGATGGAGTGTTCAAATCGTCTTTTAGGGTCGTCGACTTAATCATATTGAGATTAGCCGACATATTGGATTTGAGAAATTTTTCCCGTTTAAGGGCTAGGACTTGAGAATATTTAGGGCAACCACGGTAGGAAGCCGCGTGAGGGCCTCCGCAATTGACGCAACATGTGTCTTCCCTGTTTTTGGGGCACTCTTTGACTGCATGCATGCCGCTGCATTTCGCACACCTGGGTGAAGCTTTACAGGCAGCTCTTGCATGCCCAAATTTTTGGCAGTTGAAGCACTGAAGTACTGTGACTGCCTCGGGTTGTTTTGACTCTTCGACACGGAGTTTGAGAAACCACATGGTCACGCCGTTTTTTATTAATTTATCAGCCAGAGCGACATCTTGTAGTGAAAAACGAACTAGCGGCGTAGGGAGGCCCGTCTTCGCTGATTTTATTCTCTCAATCTTGGTGGCAGTAATGACCTGGCTAGATAATTCATCTTGGATTTCTTGTAGGCTGATATCGCTATCAAGCCCACGAATCACCACTTGCTTGGAAGGCGGTCGATCTCCAGGTACTTGGATGTTGAGCTTTACTCTGTGAAAAGCTTCTTGAGGCCAAGGTTTCAACAGCTTAACATAATCCTTCGGCTCTTTACATTTTATGACTACTCTGCCGAGCGGAAGGCGGCGAACTTCAATAAACGACACCGAGGGAAAAAGGGCCTGATGGTGTTTCGCGACCTCTGGCTGTCGGACCGTCGCGGGAATTCCTTCTACAACTATCGCGGGTGGTAGAGGAGTTGCGGATTTACCTTGAACTACTTGGCTTGATTGGCTGGCTTCAAGGTCGACAGCCTCTTGTTCCCGGTCACTAGTGTCATCACAAGTGGCAGGCGATATTGTGGGGGATTTCGGGCTAGTGACCGATGAGCCGCTCGTTTCAAGGTCACTCGAAACTTCACCTTCAGAGGAAGGCATGTCTGCTGCAGTAGATTGCAGAATAGTAAGTTGGTCGTTGTGCGAAAGCCGCGGACCGTTGGCTCGTGTTCTCATTAGCGAGATTGCTAGATAAGCCCTGAAAAGGGCTTAGATCTAGACAAAAAACAGACTTCTAGCTGAATAAATAAATTTTTAGGGATAAAAGTTAGATGAAAAATAGGCTAATGCAGACTCGCGTGTTTTGCGAAATCGGCAGGGAGAAAACCTCGTTGACAAGGCGTAGCTACAAACAGGGTCTTCAGACAGCGTCAGTACTCTCTGAAGTCTATCTCATCAATCAAATAACCGAGATTCTGGGCCTGTTGTAATTTCTTAAGATTGGACGGGGGTGCGTTTGCCGTGATCATGCTGCCGTATTCAATGATCGGTCGAATGTAAATTGTGTATATGGCGAGAATCGTTTTTGATCTACATCCTCTGACTATATTACTTATTCTTCTGAGGTAGTAGATTCGTTTATAGACTTTAGAGAGAATGGCTTTAAAGTGATTAGTCCAGGTTAGCTGCTTGTTAAACGTAATGCCAAGGAATTTTATAGTCGACGAAAATTTGAGTTCAGTGTCCATCATTTTAAGTTTAACTTTGGAGATAGATTTGTTTTTCCTCGCGATTCTACGTTTGAATATTATAGCCTGTGATTTAGTGGCATTAAGCGCTACCCGCCAGGTATTACACCAGGTTGTAATGCTATTTAGTGTGGATTGGACTTTAGCGGCGGCGAGGAGGGTTTCACGTGGCATACTCCATACAGCGTTGTCGTCAGCTTATTGCGATGCAAAAGTGTATTTGAACTTGGGAAAGGGGATATCGTAAACATAGAGTATATACAATAGAGGACTAAGTACTGAACCTTGGGGAACTCCTGCTGAGAGGCGAACAGTGTGGGATGTAGCGTTGTTGATTCTTACTTTAGCTGTTTTATTGTCAAGAAAGCTGGCTATCCATCTTGTTAGAGTGAACGGGAGGTTAAATTGAAGGAGTTTAAATTTAAGCCCCTGGTTCCAGACAGAATCAAAGGCTTGTTTAACGTCTAAAAATAAGCCGGCAGTGGTGTGATTTCTATTAAAACCTTGAATAACTGATTCGGTTAATCGAACTAAATGATTGGCCGTCTGTCTTTGTTTTTGGAAGACATTTTGTATTTCAGAAAGTGGCATATTACTTTCCAAATACCATGTAATGCGAGTGGCTAGTATTTTTTCCAGTAATTTTCTAATATTATTAATTAGGCTGATGGGTCTATAGTCTTTGGGATTGTTGGATGCATGGTTCGTTTCAGGTATTACTTTTATGGCTGATTTGCATTGAGGCGGGTAGTACCCTGAATAAAAAGAGGTTGAATAAGGCTGCTAGATGGCTTAAAAATGAGGTAGATGATTTTCTGAGAATAATATTACGTATACTATCTTCACCTGGGTCACTGTTTTGGTTGTTAGTTTTAGATCAACCGGAGTTATTGGTTTGCTTAGTTTTTGGAGGTCGGTAATGTGGACATTACCATTGTGGGGTAGATAGCACGGTAAATACGTACTGAATAATGTTATATTATCTTTATTACAAACAGGTTTTCACCACTCCCAACTCGCCGCACTTTGATCACAATCATTTGTTGACAATTCAAAATTTTATCAATTGGCTAATAGGTTGGCTTCTTCTAGGTCATTAGTTGCTTAGCTGCTATTGTGTTTTAAATTGGGAATCCTGTTGATTGAGTTGTCATTGCATATGCTCTTGAACTTTTTCCAGAATGTAGCCAGATCTTTATATGAATTGTCTAATGATGCACAAACTTCGGATCAATTTTGATCTTTTTGTTCGTTGATTCGGCATCTGATGAGGCTCGTTACTCTGTTTATTTGGGTTTTAAATTGTCGTCTAAGTTTGCATCTTTTGGTAATCAGTGAATGCACTGCTCTGGTGAGTTTCCACGAATTTGGTTGACTGTTGATACGGTGCTTGGGAATTATTGTGTTCAGTGCACCTTCGTGTTAGTGATGACTAATAGATAATCATCAATAGATTTGGGGTTATTTGCCCGAGAATAAACTTGTGGTAAAGTTCTGTCAATATATTCCCAGAAAGAGTTCCAATTAGTGGCAGAGTAATTAAAAATGCTTGGTTGGGTATTTGAGGGTGGAGGGTAGGCACTATTTATAGTTATAGATATGGGGTAATGGTCGCTTCCGATATCATTGTGCACTATGAAGTCTTGCATATAGGGGAATATGCTTGTCGTGTATAGTGCAAGGTCATGGATGTCTTGGGTCCCATCATGGTGAGTATGAGTTGGGGTATTGTTGTTACCTAATATGAGGTTATGCTGGGAAAAAAAAGTTATTGAGAATGAGGCCATTTCGATTGTTTGTTCTACAGTTGAAATTTCGGTGTTTGGAATTAAGATCGCCAAGGATAACTGTATTCGGGAAGCTGTTAGCTACTTGAAAAAGTAAGCTCGTGTCCGGAGTGGTAGAGGAGAAGTATAGATTGCTAGGATTGCTATTTTTATTTGGTTCGATAGTTTTATTGTAGCTAGAATGTATTAATTAGTTGAGTTGATGTGGGTATCAGGAAATGATACATTGAGTTGTTTCATGTGAAGCATGGCGATACCTTTACGATCGGGACTTTTAGGTTTGGTGATACAGTGATAGCCTGGTAGGCCAAAATTACTATTATCATTTAGAAGTGTTTCGCTAATGATTATTAAATGTATGCTTTATTTTTTACATAATTTAAATAATTCATATTTTTGTGACTTCAGTCGCCCTGAATGTTAACTGCTAAAATGTTTAGGAACTTACTTGATGTGGGTCTTCCATGATCTTCTGAAACATGATATCGAAGTTTCTCGGGGCTGTAGGGTTGGAACTCAAAATAGTAGAGTGAAGATCTTTCTATTCCTTCAATCACTTCATCAGTGGTGTCGTAGTGGCCTCCCATTGCTCTAAGTATAGTCTCTGTTACGAAAGATACTATATGTTTGATGAATAGTCGATGTGTCTGCGTGGACTGGGCAGTTTCTCGACTACGGACAGTTGCCTCGGCGTAAGTTCGCTTGGGGGTTGTAGGGGCTGAGAGAGAGGCTGGCTGGTTCTAGTGGTCTTTCGGCTGGGTTGTTGGCTTAATATAAGTGTTTGTCAGAGGGTTCAGATGTCTTTGTTGTTCGTTGGATTTTTCGGCTTGAGGTTTTCCGGATAGTTTGAGTTAAAGAATTTTTTCCTCTTTAGGGAGATAACTTTGGAAAATTTGGGGCATCAACGATAGGAAGCTGCGTGTGGACCTCCACAATTAGCGCAGCATGTCTCTAACCGGTTTTTTGGGCAATCCTTGACTGTGTGTGTGCCACTACATCTTACGCATCTAGGGGTAGCTTTACAGGCAACACTGGCGTGTCCGAATTTCTGACAGTTGAAGCACTGCAGTACTGTAACTGCAGCGGGTTGTTTTGTTTCCTCTACGTGAAGTTTTAGAAACCACATGGTTATGATATTGCTTATGAGCTGAAACGACATCATTCAGGGTGATTCGGACCAGCGGCGTAGGGAGGCCATTCTTGACTGATTTTCTATGTTGATGGCTTGGATGGTTTCTTGGTTGTTAACTTAATCCTGTTGTCAGCTTTCATTGACATTTAAACAGCCTGGAGATCCTGCGGGGGAATTCGTGCCAGTGACGGAAGAGCTGCTTGTGTCAAGGTCAGTTGACACGTTCGGCGATTCACTTTCAGAGGAAGGCATGTCTGCTTCTGCAGACTCGAGGAGTACTAATTTACCGTTTTCCGAAAGCGGCGACCCGGTGGCTCGTGTTCTCGTTTAAAAAATTTTAAGACAAGCCCTGAAAAGGGCTTAAATCTGTATTAAAAAGGTAGTATCAGCTGAGGAGACTAAACGCAGACACACGGGATAAGAGTAAAGATTAAGTTCCCACTCACGTAACGTGGAATACTTGTTGAAAAGTAAGCTAGTTGATCAGGAGTCACGTGAAAGCTCCGTCTCATCCAACTAGCTCTCGTCGTCCGTCTCTGTCTACTCCGTCACCAGGTAAGTGGATTGTAATTTGTCCTGTTTGAAATGCGTCTGAAGGCCAAGCTTTTAGTAGACTGTTAAAATCAGCGGGTTCCTTTCCTTGAACCAGAACACCCCCTGGAGGCAGACAGTTAATGTTAGTGATCGTTGCGGTAGGTTTGCACCTGTATATTTCTTTTGCCAGTTGTGGCTGGTTGAAACTACCAGGCATCCCTTGGATAATAATGGCATGCTTCCGTAATTTCGATACGAGTTGTGTACGTGTGTCTGTGGTGGTGGTTCTTTGTTTAATGTGTTTTTTCTGACTACGATTCTGCACAAGCGTGAAGCTTTCGTCGTCAGAAAGAACTTCGTCTTTGTCTGAAATTCTTTGTTGTGGAATATCCAGGGTGGGGTTTGGGTTGCTAGAACTGCTAGTTGTTGGCATATTATTGTCTATATCCGTAATCTTAGCTACATTATCTTCAGATGCTGAAAGTATAATATCTTTAACTAGTTTTCTTTTTTTCTAGTCCTAACAGTATTTTCTTTAATAGGCGTTAACTTTGCTTTTAATTCTTTTTCTGCTATAAACATTAAATATTTTAATTTTACATTTTCATTTTCTATATGGCCACAGTCACTAAACTTACTTTTTTGTCCCTGATATAGACGGGCTTGCTCCCTCAGTTTCAGACGCTATATCGTTTTCCCTGATCTCCAACTCCCCGGCCGGCATGTCGCCCCGTTGTTTATCGAAGTTGAACTTGCTGTCTCGGGCTAATTCAAATGGTAAAAAGGTCTTCTGTCTTTGTATCTACTGGCGTGAAACTCGAAGTGAATAGAAAGAACTCGACAAAATATGAAGCAAAATATAGGTTGTATACACGTAGAATTTCGAGAGCCTTTCAGAGGTACATCCTATCTTTACCCTCTTCAAGCGCAGAATGGGGAAGTGGTCACTAGTGATTTCATCATGTACTTTAAAGTTAGAGGTTCTGTTTACTGTGTCCTTGGGTGCTATGATGACATCAAGTACATCGTATGAGCCGTTGGCGGCTGAAAAGTGTGTAGGTGTATGGTCGTTAATTAGGTGCATTTTATTACTAAAAAGAAAATTTTTTTTATGCACAAACCTCTGCGTGTGTTTCTGTTTCCCCTTAGTTTTGTATGCGGAGAATAAAAATTCCCAATAATAATTGGTTTGAGTTTGCGATTAACACATTTTGAAGGATTTAATATATATTTAGATGGTGAACAATATATCGAGATTAAATGCGATATTTTCTTACTGAAGTAAGCTATTATACCTCTGTTGTTTTCTGAGTGAGGTATGCTGTGCGTGATGAATCCGGGGATTGTGGTGTTTTGTTTCTCTGTGCAAAGTGTTTCTGAAACGATGATTAATGTGGCGTTTATATGTTTGTTTATGTTGTATATTTCTATCCTTTTGTCTTTGAGATTTCCTTGGCAGTTGATGTGTAAGATTTTAATGTGTTGTATCTTTGTGTTGTTTTATTTCCTTTGCATCAATTTTGAGTGAAAGATGGTGTGGTTTGAGGTGAGGAAGGTTAAAATAATAACTTGCAAGGCTACAAACAGCCTTGAGTGACTCGTGCCTCGATTCGAATGTGGGGAGATCACTCAATTCTATTAGCATTGCTAGTAAGTTTGTGGTGAATTCTGTGGGGTTGAATGCTTGTGTTGTTTTCGGGCGTGTGACGTCTGCGAAAGTACGAGTTGGTTGAGGTTGAGAGTGTTTGATTTGTGAGTCTGCCGGAGTTTGTACTAAAGGTTGTTTGGTGATGTGGGTGCCGTGGGATTGATTGTTATTGTTCGTGGTTTTGAAAATAAATCTATTACGTATTTGAGTGTATTTAGGGCAGCCTTTGTAACTGGCTGCGTGAGGGCCCTGACAGTTTGCGCATCTCGCTTGGTTACGCTCGTTAGGACACTGAGCAACCTCGTGAGGTCCGCCACATCTCGCACATCTGTCCTTGGCCATACAATTGGTTTTCGTGTGTCCGAACCTTTGACATTTGTAGCATTGAATAATGGGCTTTTGGTGTGTTTTTTTCCGGTTCGGTCGTGTGTCTCTTGAAAAATAGGAAGCAACCATTTTTTAATAAGTTGTCTTGATCGTCTTTATTGTTGACGGTTATCTTGATCATTGGCGTTTTTTGTTTCGTTCTAAAGGATACGATTCGGTTTGATACAATGTCGTAGCCTTGAGTTTTTAATTCATCTGTGATTTCGTTATCTTCGATGTCGAAATCGACACTTCTGATAATGACAGTTAATTTTGGCGTGTTGTTTTTTGTATACTAATGGTGGCTTGGACCCTGAAGGCATCTTGGGCCAGTGGGCCAAAATATGTGCAAATTCTTGTGGTTCAGAGCACTTTAACATGATTCTTCCATTAGGAAGGCGTTTGATGTCCTTAAACCGGATGCCCGGGTAATAGGCCCTCAGTTGTTTGACTATCTTTGGGATGCGTGTTGTGTTTTTTACTCCCTCAATGAACAGAGGTGGGATTCTGTAGTGAGGAGAATCGTGTGTTTGTGTGACAGTGGTGGTGTTCTTAGAATTAGTGGCGTTAGCGGTGCTGTTAGTATTCAGGTTAGTTGCGTTATTTTTGTTAGAACTAGTGGCTTTGTCATTATTAACATTGGTTACGTTATTAACACTTGAATTTTTAGTATTGTTAGTAGTGTCATTGAGGTTAAGGTTAGTAGTATTGTCCGAAACCATATTTACCTTGTCCTTTTTCTTCTTCAGCCTCTTCTTGTTTGAGGTCGCATTTGCTTCTTGAGATTCTTGTCTCGATAATTCTTCTGCTCTTGAGTATTCGCTTTCAGAACTCTCTGTCGAACTGCTCAGGGATTATGAGGCTGGTCCTTCGATTGCCTTGTTGAGCATTTCAATTATTTCTTCGTTTGATAGGGCTTTTCCGTTAGATCGCGTTGCGATCTTCCTCCTCTTCATCCTGTTTGTTTTACTACTCCTGATAAGGACGAAGGGTAAACCTTTTAGATTAAAACTTGGGAATTATGCACTTCAACAAAGTATACCTTGTCTCGCAGCTCTCGACTTACACGTTTTCTCTGCTTGACGGCGGCCTTGAAACGGACCTACTATTACGCTCACAACCCAAACTAACGTGGCAGGGGTTTAGAGAGAGAGAAATCACAAGTTCTCTCTCCAACTGGGGTGTTCAGGAACGTTGTGGTTCCTCTTCGTCCCCTTTCGTGAATTTTATTAGGAATAAGTTTTTGGTTTTATTTTATTTATTTATTTTTTTTTTAACTCTTTTTTTTGGGTGGAGTATGTCTCTCTAAATGTTGTTTTGGGTGGAGGCCAAGGCAGCACCGGAAAGAATGGCCGGGACCCGTCACGAAAGGAAGAAGTCTAGCAAATGTGAACCTGAATACAATTCAATTCAAACGGCACGATTAAGTGGCAATAAAGTTACTTTGGCTGTGATCTAACAATCCAATGCCTAAGTTTTTTGCTGTGGGGAAACAGGAGTGCCCGAGAAAACCCACTTTCACAGGACAGGCGCCGAAAGTTTTGCCTGTCGTGTGACCGGTATCTGAAAAAAGGAATGCATATTATTGACATGGATTTATTTATTTAGATTCTTTGTTGAGTAATTTGGTGATTCTTGAAATATGTTGTAAGGTGAAATGTATTTTGTTGGTGCACTTGATAATTTGTGTAGTGATTCCGTTAGTTTGTTTCTATTTTCTGCCTTTAGATAATATTTGAGTGATATTTCCGTTATTCTACCTCTTATTGTTGGTAAATTGCTAATTTGATGTATATAATTTGTTGGCGTGAATGATGGTAGACTGAATGCAGATTTTAATATTCTGTTCTGTTGAACTTGGATTTTCTGGAGTGTGTTGTTTGACGTATTGTATGTTACTTGACATCCGTACTCTATTAGTGGACGGATACTATTACGCTCTCTATATATATACATATCTGCAGGTGTTTAGGTTAAAAATTAATATTTCTTAAGAAACATTAATCCCCTGGGGTGCTCGAAGACTAACTAGTACTCCTTCAACTCCGCACCAGATAGGAATTTATAAAATAGCGTTTGTGGATAACACTGATAGACAGATTAATGGATTGATTTAACACATGTAGATGCTTGTCTGGTAAGCGTGGCAGGCAACAAGGCGAAGGCAAAGCAAATCCCACCCAAGAAGAGAGACGGAGAAATACGACGAGAAGCAAGTCGGATAAATACAAATAACAACCAAACGGGCCATTTCAGGGCCGGGCATGGATCGATGGATCAAAGTGCCCTGGCAGGGATCTAAAGATCCAATACCTCAAAATTAGGTGTGGGGGAAACGGGAGTACCCCGAGAAAACCCACTTTCACTAAACGGGACCGAAAGAAGCCCGCTTAGTGCCCTTGAAGTATGCTGGACTTGGGAGGTGGATAGGACCTGAAACGAGACTGAAGATGTTTTTAAAAGAGAAACAAGAATTATATTGTTTTAGACAAATTGAGGATAAAATTAAAGGGCGATAAATATTTACACCAGGATTTAGGAGTAGCTGCTATGTTTTTAAAGTCAGAAGTGAGTGTGTTACGATGAGTAGATTTTTTAAAGTATTTGGAAGCAAGTTTAGTTACACCTGTGGAAATTGGTAAGATTTTAGTGTGTGTCTGCACATATTCCACAGGTGTATAATGTGGCAGGCGGTGAGCGAGTTGTATAACTCGGTTTTGAATTCTTTCTAATAGAAGTATTTGATTCTTGTTCATGTTACATGTTACCACTCCATTAAGGGTCTTATGAATGTGTTGTAAATATGTAGAATTCAGACCTGCAGCCATGGTTGAAGTGACTAATTTTACAGAGGTATGAGATTCTGGTTAGCATTTTCTTTCTAACGTTTTTGAAATGGGAGTTCCATGTAAGTCTTGTATTGATTGTAACACCAAGGAATTTGGCGGTGTTAGAGTTTTCCTGTCACTATTAGCGGTAGAATTATCGTATGTGATTGTTCCGGTGTCAGAGTTTTCGCGGCAAATATGTTTAAAGGTTTTCCAAAGGGTGGCGGGATTACGTTTATAAAGTGATCAAGATTTTTACAAAAGTTATTCCAGTTTTCTTTTTGTTTTGTTCTAATAAGACGTTGTAAGTTATTTCTTATTTTGTTAATTTGAGGCTTAACTAATGGGTTCCGCGTAATGATATATTCGCGGCGGAGTTTTAGTCTTGCAATAATTAGGGAGTGAATTTCGGGGGTGAGTTTCCAGGAGTTAGGTGTGTATTGTGACGGTTTGGTAGGAACTATATGTTGTATGGTTTTTGATATGGAAGTGGAAATTTCTTGGTAATAGTGTTCGATGTCGTCTTTGGTATTTGCGAGTTTAAGGTAGTCAGGGAGGAGTGTATTTAGGGTTCGGTTAAATGACGGCCAATCAGTCTTTGAGAAGTTAAAAAAGTTATTAGGGGTATCAGTGATTGCGGTTCTGGTGGAATTATTCCAATTGGGAACACTTAATTGAAAAGATAAAGGGTTGTGATCTTCTCCGATGTTATCATGTACCCTGAAGTTGTGTATTAGATGTGTGATTGGTGGGAAGCGATCACTAGATCAATTACACTTTGTGTTCCATTGTGATGTGTATGTGTCGGTGAGTTGTTATTAATTACATTAAGGTTTGTGTATGCACAAAGTTTACTAAAATTCTACCAGAAGTGTTTGTAGTGTAACCTCGAGTGTGGGGTGCGACGCGTTAAGGTCGCCAAGTATAATTACATTATTAAATGTGCTAATAATGGAGTGGAGAAATGCGATGTCCAGGGTGGACTGGGGGGATATATATATATAGCTAAGCTAAGAGGGTTATATCTGGTGGTGGCGGTAATTTGATTTTACAAAGTATGTATTCGTGGAAGGTTGGTATGTTGTGGTCGATCAAGGTGATGTTCAAGTTCTCTTTGTAGAAAAGTGCGATTCCTCTGGTGTTTGGGGTTTTTGGTTTAGAAATAACCTTATAATGGGGAGTAGAAAGTAATTGTTATTGTTGAGTAGAGTTTCATTTATAGTAATAATAGAAGCATCTAGGTTTGTAGCCAATTCAAAAGCTCGTATTTTTATAATTATGTCCACCTTGAATATTAATGTGTAAGAAGGTAAAGAAGTTTTTGGTCTTACCTATTCGGAGAGTCCTTCAATGAGGCGTTGTTCGAGGGTATCGGGTGATAAACCTCGGATCCTCAAATAGTCCTGAGCTGCTTTACATGACGCGATAAGAAACTGGCCGAGGTCAAGATTTTCGTTGCCAGCAGCAATCATGACTTTAACGATGAAAGCTATTACATGTGACGGTTTAATAAATGATAGAGTGGCAGGTTTGGTTTTAGATGGGTCGTTTTCCTTACGTCGTGGCAGTGATGTTTGCTTTACCGTGTCAGCATAACTACGGGTCTCTTGTTTTCTGCTAGTAGAACGTTGGTACAACGTGGTTTGGCTGTGCAAGCGTTTTTGGTATGACCAAAACGCTGGCAATTAAACACTGTAGGATATTATAGTCGGGGAATTTAGGACAAAAACCTCAACTGTGGGAATTGCGACGAACCACAGAATAATACCGTTTTCAGGAAGGTGGTGGTTTGAGTGCTGTCAGTGATACTGACTTTAATGAGAGGTGCGGACCTGCTGTATCCTTGCAGATTTTATTCTGGAAAAGTTAAAAAATTTGACTTCACGAAGGTTAAGTTCTTCATATTTCTTGGTGATCATGGTATACCTCGGATGACTATAGTCTTCCTGATGGTACCCGTTGCGTTAAGGGGATGCCACTAAAAGCATCAGTAGGCCATGCTTTAAGGAGAATGGTATAGTCCTTGGGATATTCTGTTTTAATAAGTATCCCTCCACGGGGAAGCCGACGTACGTTGTTGAATGTGACTGTTGGAAATAGCCGACGAAGTTCGGCAGCTATTTGCGGTTGTCGGAACGTGGCAGGAATACCTTCTACGATGAATGGAGGTGGTGCTTTAGTGGTGACTGAGCTAGAAGAAGAAGCACCTGGGTTAGCTGTGTGACGTGGTTCAGGGCATTTGCTTGGTTTAACCGAGCTCTTTGAGGATGCCGTGATAGTAGAGAGAGAATCGCTAGAGGTATTATGGTCATCATCTGTATACATGGCCGTGCTTGCGGCAACAAGTAGTTTAAGACGCTCGGCGCTGGTAAGGGACGGACGCTGCGAATTCGCAAACCAAAACGCTATTGGCTGCTTTTCAATCCTGCAGCACGGAATTTAAACGAAGAGAAAAACTTCCTGCCAATGACGAACTACCATGCCTATCCTCTCCATAACCTCGTGTTACAAATTTCCCTGCTATCCAAGGCATGGTTAGGGTAGATTATTAGGCGCCCTGACCCTAAAAGTGGGTTTTCTCGGGACACTTCTATTTCCCCCCACAACAAAATTATTGGGTATGTCTATACCCAGTCCCTTAAAAGAGGTAGGTTATTCTGTCTCGTACTGTTCTTATATCTTTCTACACCCGATTACTTCATGTGTCGTCCCTCCCTTTCTCCTCCGACTTCATTTTTCTCCTACGTGACTATATCCAACCATCCTCAAGACATTCTTCAGAAACAACCCAAATATCCATTTATTTATGGTTACGATCGTTGGAACACCTGAGCAACCTCGTAGGTCCTGCTGCATCTCACGTATCTGTCTTTGGCCATGCAATTGGTTTTTGTGTGTCCGAACCATTGACATTTAAAACATTGTAAAAGCTTGTGGTGTGTTTTCTCCGGTTCGGTCGTGTGGTTTGTGAAGAATAGAAAGCAACCGTCTTGTAGTAGTTTGTCCTGGTCGTTTTTATTGTTTATGGTTACTTTGACTAGTGGCGTTATTTGTTTTCCTTTAAAAGAGATAATTCGTTCTGATTGTGAAATGTCATAACCTTGTATTTTCAGTTCCTCAGCGATCTCGTTATCTTCGATGTCCAAATCGACACCTCTGATAACGACAATTAACTGTGCAGTGTTGTGTTTTGGTGTGTTGATAGTGGCTTTAACCCCAAAGGCATCCTTGAGCCAGTGGGCTAAAATGTGTTCGAATTCATTAAACAGGATGCCCGGGTAATAAGCCCTCAGATGTTTTACGATCTGACGGATGCATGTCGTGTTGTTTATTCCTTCAATAAACAGAGTTGGGATTCTGTATTGAGGAATGTTGTGTGATTGTATTTTGAGACAGTGGTGGTGTTTTTTAGTGTTATCAGTGTCGTTGCTGGGGTTTTCAGATTCGTGTTTCATTAGACCTATTAGAGTTACTAGCGTAATTAGTATTAGAGTTAGTAGCGTTGGTAATATTATTAGAGTTAGTGGCGTTGTAAATGTTACAATTAGTGGCATTATTAGTATGATGGTTAGTGGCGTTATTATTGCTAGACTTTATATATTTACAAAACATTCATTAAACCTCTAATAGAATATGGAGCCATGGTAACATGCAAAATTAAGAAGGAATTACTACTATTACAAAGACACAAAAATCGAGTTATACGACTCGCACACCGCCTGCCACTTTACACAACATCTGAATATGTTCAGAAACACATTGAAATCTTGCAAATTTCCGAACGATTCATTAAACTAGCTACCAAATACTATAAAAAAAAACCACTAATCGTAACGCATTCGCTTCTGACTTCAAAACAAAGCAGCTACTCCTAAATCCTAGTGTAAATATTTATCTCCATATAATTTTATCCTCCATCAGTCTAACACAACGTAACTCTTGTTTCAATTTTTTTACTATATATAAGTAACACTTTACTTTCCGGCATCAAGATTTACCTATCTTTTATTTACTTAACCGTCATTTTTCCCACAAATGTTGGCTCTAAGCATTGTTGACACTGAGTGGAATAAAGGTTCTTCCTCATCCTCCAGTATCTTATGCTGTCACTTATTTCTGTACAATATATTGTACTTTGAGCCAATGACATACAATTTTAACTGTAACTGTTAGCTTTGCAGCATGGTGCATCTTCTGAGGCTGCACTCCATTTGAATTCAGAATTTAATCTTAACGATACCAAGTGATTACGAGTCATTGTTCCAAACAATCTAGCTCACGAGATTGAGTCCGTATTTGGCCCCACAAATATCGTGTACTATTTATGGTGCTCCAGCGTTTATAAGCCAAAACAAGAGACGGGAATAAAGACATATTGAGTACTGGGGTTCTTTTCTTTCTCAAAGAATCGACTTCCTTTGTGGAACGGAAAATTTAAGACTCGCTCTGTACTTGTTGTACCATTACTGATTAAGTTTTGGTCTGTCTTGTTTTCTATAGAAATCTGAATGAGAGGTGCTAAGGACTGTTTAATCAAAAACTTTTCAGTGGCAGAAACAACTGATGATATAACCTCTGAGAAATTTAGCCCACAAATTGAAGTTCTGCAAGGAATTGTATTAAGTCTTATTGTATTCTATGTACTTCGGAAATACCATGTCCGAGACTCTTAATGGCAATATTAATATTGCCCAGTATGCCAATGATATCAAGTACTGGGTGACAAATTACTCTTGTTTAATATCAATTAAAAATGTACGATTAGCATTATTGAAATTCGAATTATGGTGTAATTTGTGGCGAATGTATCTAAATCCAGACACAATAAAGTTCATTGTGTTCTGTTGGAAAAACTGACATCACTAAAAATATTAGAAGCATTAAAGGGTGTAACTTAAAAATTATAATAAAGAAATAGAAGAAGTAGAAAAATTTATTTTACGTGTCCTTTAGAACAGAACACTGGACTGAAGGGACCATTTGGTTAAAAATGTTGGACGATAGTTGCTATATTGAAATCAAATATTTCTATATATAACGGATGTTCTACCAAGACTATTATTAAAATTCGTAATCTATTGAAATTTTTAATTGCTCATGCTGGGATGGCGGGGTCGAACATAAGATGAAATTGTTACAATGTTTGCAAAATTATATATTATAAGAATCGCAACCAGATTTTCCATTGATTTCTGCATAAGGAATACTATGCCAACAATATCAAATCATTTTAAAAAAATATTCCAATTAAATATTATAATAATGACAATTTGGGCATTATCAAAGAATTATAAAGAAAAAATACTTTGAAAAGACCAAATAAATGACTCGTTTGAGTTTTATTGTTGTTAATATAAGTATAAATTTATTCTGATATAAGACAAGTATTAAAATAGTAGTTTTCAATTCTAGAATCCAGAATAACTTAAAACAATTATCATTTACAGTTGTTAAATAGTAGCCCTGAGTTAGTATAAGCATTGCACACAACTGCAGGTAGAACGTTCATACTTTATACCACCAAGTAAATTAGAGAAACTATTAAATGAAGTTGAAAGAAAATTGCATCCACACAAGAGAATTACATGTACATGAGCTGATGTGAAGACAGCCAGCAGTGAGGGATATGCTAAGAATGTTTATAGATACCTGAGAAAGGAGCTGACAGGATGTTTAGATTATATGAAATCATACCGTCACCATTAGCATTAGCAGAGTTAAGTGATGAACGTATTTATGTGCTAAATTCTTTAGAACGACCCATTAGAGTATGTGACCCTAGTTTAGCAATTTGTACGGTTCCCATTACGGCTTGAGCTATGGAATATTTGCAGGAATTAAAGATAATCGAATTATCTCAAAAGAAAATTATCCATAAACAGTTTTACTCTGGAAAGACCCCAGGAACTTCGTTATTTTATGTGAAAGATGAACTTGCCTTATTGGTAGTACGCCTTAAATCAAATGCAGATCAGTTTGATTATCGAAACAGTAGATATATTAACTAGAAATTGTTCTGCTCATAGCCAAGGAATTACAGTACTCTCTAGTTTTAGAAGTAGAATAAAATATACAGGAATTCCGTTAAATATAAGAGTACCTGATTGGTAAGAATGTTGATTATAAGAGTCGAAATTAATTCGGAAAATAAACGTAGATTCAGATATTAAAAGACTGTCCAAAATATTGGATGAAATCCGAAACCTGACCCCGTTGAGAGTAGGGTTAAGTATGAAGAAATTTCAACAACATATAAATCACTTGAGAGCTACATCAGTAGTAAGTAGGTTAGATAAATGGAAGTTGATTAATTCAGTTAACATTATGCTTAGTAGTAATACTAGTAAGTGTGGTGTTATATACAGTACGTGAAAGATTGGTTTTAATGACATTTTGAAAGTTAGATGGGCTGTGTAAATTCAAAAATAAAAATAAAATTAGCACAGAGCCAGGCAACAATAGAGTTGTCTTACTTGGTTAGAGGCCACCGAAGTGGTTAAATTATGTGATTATAACCCATCTAATTAGGATACAGAGTGATTGTATAATAGCTGATATCAAAATTCAGTTAGTTTAACCAATTGGTGAGGTTAGCTGATTATAAAATTAATATATAGATAAAAATTATTAGGAAAATAAAATGTATGTGATAGAGAATGTTCGAGAACTCAAATGAAGAGTTTGAGATCCAATGTCCGAGAATAGAAGATTATCTACAAGAGAAGTGATGAAATATCACCACAGAAGTAAATCAGTGACAGATAAAAAGGAAACCAACATTACGACAGTACGAGTGTTGAAGAAAAACAATGTGAACAGAGAAGTGTTGAGTGAAAAACAGAAGTGTGTTGGTTTGCTTACAGCAAAACCACTTTGGGGCTATCTGCTGAGCCGACCGAGAGGAATCGGGCCCCTAATTTTAGCGTTACAAATCCGTAGACTTACCCCTGTACCAGCGTGGGAGTTGTAAACAGAAGTATGAAGTATGTATCAAATATTGAAGTGTGCTACTGTCATAAGTCCAGGAAGAAGTCCAAATGGTTCAAAAGGTTGTTAGTGACTCGATATACTATAATGAAGCATAGTTAAAGCTGTTATATATCCCTTAAATCAAGTAAAATTATTACAGGAGAACTAACGCAATAATAGTAATGATAGAAGGTAAATATTCCCTGAAAGAACTATCTTGGACTGTTCTACCACTTAGACCGATAATTATTGCTAGAAAGCTCCAGTTTCAAAGGAAAAACAGTATGAAGATGAAAGACTTGTAGGTTGGTGTGCCACCTATCTTCATGAACTGACTTGGAAAGACTGTGTGCATGATTTTTTCAAATAATAGCTCCATATAAGGACGTGTGTCAAATTTTTGATTAAGTGTACACGAAGGATTTAGAAAAGAAATTAATTATTAAAGTAATGGGAGTAACGTGTATAAATTTAGAGAACCATGTAAGAGGATGAGAATCGATGACCCGGTTATGTGTATTTACTACGCGTATCCACGTGAACATTGTGCAAAATGGCCTGATGATTGTGTTGTTAATAGCAACGAGACTATATTGCAACATTTCTGACAAGAATTTCAAGGAAGGCACAAGAAGTATATATTAATAAAAGAAAAAAGTCGAGAATCATTATATGTTGAAACTGAAGCTTCTGTGATATTTTTAATTTTATCAATTTTCCTTTGTTTATTATGGAATAGTATATAGTTAAATGTTTCAGTTAAGAGATATGTAATTTTATGTTACTATAATCAATATTAATAAGTAGATATTTTAACAGATGTTAACAGACATAATATTAATGGAAGAACAGCAAACGATGACCGATGTGTAAATAGAAGGATGGATACAAAGAGTTTTGGCGATGAAATGTTCATTAAGGAATTTTTTTTTTTTTTGTAAGGAGGGAGAAGTGAGGAATCGCTAGATATCTGGATGTCTCAAATAATTATTAAAATAAACAGGAAGTAATGAAGTATAACAAAATATGTTTACGAAGCAATGTTTTTACAATATTGACAACTAAACATACCAAGTAAGTTGTCGCCGTATGATCAAATTACTTCTAGTTTAACAAGAACTGACGCTGACAAGGTAAATAGTTAATTAAGACATTCGGAAAAGCCGTCAATAGACTTGTGCTGCATATTTAGGATAGAAGAACTAGATGCTCTCAATGTTAAAAGATTGTATGAAACTTTGAGATATGGTATGAGATAATATTTATTAAGTAGGGAGGAGTGAAACATTGATATATATATATATATCAAATGTTTCAGATAATCTTATGTAATAAGAAGGGTGATACAGTGAAATATGGGTGCAGAAGTATTTAAACTTTTTTGTTCATATATTTTTAAATGATTATAAAACTAAGATCAGTTAAAAGAAACATGTTTAGCAATTTTCTGCTGTATATTTAGAATATAACAAACTGACACTACCGATGTCAGTAAAAAGGTTATGCAAGCTATATACGCTGCATTACTGAACCAGAACTAGGAAGAACCTTTGAGAACTTGACGACAGTTGGGGCTAATGATCAGAAAGAACAATAATTGTGGAGCTTTACATTTACAAAACAGGAAGGCAGCCTGCACTATGATAGAATATTGATGCAAGAGGAAAAGTCTGACTATACACCTTCACTAGTTGTGACCATTGCATATTCAGAGTTGTTTTCATCATTAGTTGTTGCCCACGATCATAATACAAGTGATCAACTAAGTATCGGAACTACTTGCGGGTAGTTGTACATACTATTTGATGGATCGTGAGGAAATATTCGAATGAAACTTCATGTAACAGCCGAAAAATCAGCTCTCCCGTGACAAAAGTTGTTTCCAGACTCAACGAGTTCTCCCTCAACAACAGAAATTCTTACAATTGTCCACAAAGCACTCTCTCGTGAGAAAGAAATAGCCTGTAGGCTATTAATGAGACATTTTCTCGTAAGAACTCTTTGTAAGTATTCTAATGCCATAATTCTTAAACATTGGTCATCACATTAAGTACTGTAGTGTTAAATGAATATTTAGTAAAAGTGTTAAGAAAATTTAAAAAAGTTAATCTGTTTGAAAAGATGTAACTATGTATGTAAGATATAACTATAAAGTTATAACTATATTAACTATATATAACTATATGTTGGATGTAACTATAAAGTATATGAAAACATGAATGAATTCTTACTCTGAAATTTCTTTTATTATGCCTTTTAAAGCATAAAGTATGTGTTCCATTTTCCCAGTACATTTTTATGTAAAATAAATAAATCTTATGACAGGTAGTATTAGAAGCTCCAAAAACTAACCACAACCCAACCAACCACTCAGCCTGCCTAATGTTACTAAAACAAGCAACAACATAAACATGGCAACCACATAAAGAAATAATAGAAATGATTAAAGAAAGAAGGAATCTGTGAAGACAATTCATACAAAATAGAAATACAGCACTAAAGACCCATATAAACACTATGAGAAAGTTTCGAGATCTAAAACAAGACAGTTAAAACAACATTTGTTCCCAACTAAACTAGAAAACTGCCTTAAAACTATTCTGAACGCACCTAAAACGATTCATAAACAATGGAAACCAAACAATGAATACCTGCCACTAAAAACTCCCAACAAACCGGCACATATTAACTCTTGAAAAGGAGGAGGTATTCAAAGAACATTTTCAAAGACGTTTAAAATACACCACGAAGCAGACATGAACACATTTGTATAGAAAATCAGCTTCATACAATTAAACAAAA
The DNA here is from genome assembly GCF_004210375.1 of Tachypleus tridentatus. NCBI lineage: Eukaryota > Metazoa > Arthropoda > Merostomata > Xiphosura > Limulidae > Tachypleus > Tachypleus tridentatus. Next base: position 2,905,743 of record NC_134835.1, read on the forward strand.
ATTATTGAAACAACGAAGTTCCCAGTAAATACAAAAATTAAATTAACAAAATTTGATTGTACAGAATATCGAATTATATTACCTCCCAAAAACCAAAACAGAAATGGAAGTTTAAACTAGTCATAAAAAGAAGGCACTCGGAGATATGAACATTTATCATTGATTTCTGGATATATCCAAGTTTTTAGACGCATGCAAGAGTCTTTGTTCCGTAAGAAGAAAAGCCAGCAAATAAACCGAACAGTTATTGTCTGATCAGTCTAACAAGGTGTATAAGAAAAATTATCAAAAGAATAATTAGTGATAGATTTTTAAATAACTTCTAAATTACCCGAAATTCACAATGCACTTTGAAACCTGCTGCAGACTGGTCACACAGACCACACGTTTGTGCATAAGTCCTAGACAAAAGAAAATAGTTGGTCAAAACTGTAACCAATCTGTAGCGAAGTTAGAACACCTTTTTCTTCTAATTCTTATATATATATATAAAAAGACATCTAAAGTACAATAGATGGTTGTATCTGAAGAAGCTTGTTTTCACGTTAGTCGTTCCAAGTCCACTGCCAACAGGCGACGAGCAGACCTTTGAATGCAGGACCACAGTCTTGTGTATGGAACAGGAACAGCAGTGATAGCACCAGTCTTTGCTGTGATGTAAGCGAGCTTCTTCCCTCGAATATCATCGTTGCATGGAATACAAATGAACAAGATAGAAGTAAACGTTAAAGAGAACTTTTCGAGCATGTATAAATAGTACAACTTGAGCATTGCTGAACTTCTATGTAATCGAAGGCAAGAAAAATGGCGTACACTTTGGCAGTTTACCCAGAAACTGTAGAGGGAATTCTCTGTGCAACCATGACAGAGCCCACAGTCACCTGATTTTGAACCATCTGTATAAACAGGAATGGAAGGATGTTTCGAAAGATCTTTAGCAAATAAAAGATGATACTTTCAATTGCGTTTTTCAGATGACCGAAAGAAAAGTCACATTTGTGGATGGTAATAATCCATGGTGGGGTGAGATGACCAGAAGATACTGTGGTGTCATTCAAAGAAGGCCCACTTCATCCAAATGTATCCGGATACCCAGGCTAAAAGAAACGATTGCAGTTCGTCTGTTCTGAAAACACAACCTCGGGTTGGATTCTGTGGTAAGGGTCAACGTTTTGAAGCATATAGCAAAGCCAGGTGCTAATGGCATCAGTGAAGAAGAGGTTTATGAGACTCTGTGTACTAACTCTTTACTAAGGAGGTGCTGAAAGTCCAGTGATGATGACCTGGGTATAGCATCTTCACAACCGAGGCCATAGAGCTGTAGAGTATAGTCGAGCTTAAGCAAATGGAAGATGTTTATTACTCTTGTACATTTCACTCATAACTGCTTGATGTGTGGTATAAAGGTAAGCTTCCGTTAAAGATAAACTACAATAACTTTGTATCAGAGACCACAAGAACTACAAATTCTCAAAGTCAATGCTTGGGATTGGGGTGAATACCCTTATGGCAATAAAAGTGCATGAAAATGGTTTCAGAGAGAGAAAAGAAGCTAAAACCTTTTCCTGGGGTTCTTTTCCGTCATTCGATAAACCTCTGAATGAAAGAGGTGATCACTGTGACTATGTCTTGTTAGCTGAGAAAGTGGAAGATCAAGCAGAAGTAACAGACACTTGCTGAAAGTTTTCTGGTTGCAGGTACTTCCTGGCTATCAGAAAGCAAGATCGAAATTGAAACAGAATTATACTGAAAACTAAACATCAAATTTTTCCCCATATGACTTTAGAACTTGTAGTAGAAGAGATAGTGGTTGTGAATTTAATCCAAGATTTCTTCTGGCTTTGAAGTCTTACCTGCCAAGCATGTGCACGGGACCACTGAGAAGCAATGCAATTAGAAAGTGTGGGATACATAAAAAGGTATTCTTGGCTCTTTTTTTAGGTTTTTTGTACCATGGACAATGACATGTCGAGGTATTAAAAATATATTGAGCAACTGCATGGATAATATAGTAAGACACTACTACCACGTAGTGGTCTAATGATGGCTTACAAATGACTGCAGCATTAAATTTCATGAGAGAATTAAAACATGGTTAGATGGCTTGTTCCTGCTTCCTCCAGGGCAAGTAAGTCAGGTGGCGCTGACCATGGGCAATATCTCTCAAAATGATCAGTACCCAGTGGGTGGCTTTCAGCCTCCACGAAAAGTGGGAAAATATTGAAGGGGAGCAGATTGAGAGATTAGTAGCAATAAAAGACTGACCAGGTGCATTACAATAAAGTATAAGAACCAGTACTGAAGACATAAGTTTTGACGTAAGAGCACTTTTTCAGAGACGTTATGTCCATTAATGTAACCCAGGATTAAAAAGGGAGACAGCAACTGTTCAAGAACAGCATCAAGGTCTGATTGATTATAGGTCTTTCCGGGAGATAGATAGGGAGAACACACAGCAATTGTATGACCTGTACAAAGAACTGCTGATGGGTTAAGATAGGCACACAGAATGATAGATTTTACCAACGTTGTGAATGATTCCTAAGTTAAAATGGAAACTTCGACAGTTTCACTGCATCAAAATGGCCGTTTTCATTTACATGGAGAAAAATTGGGTGGACACCTCTTCTTGTTTTAGTGATATCTCTTCTCTTTATTCTCTTTACTGAAAGTATGTCAGTCAACGTTCATGGTTCCTGTCCTTGGTTGAGTAAGCAGGTCTCTGTCATTAGAAGAAGATTCCAGCAACTAAGAGCATGATCGAATAATTAATCTGCATCTCGGAGGTGGAGAAGATGGGTCCGAGGAAATACCCGAATGCTGAAGTAAAAGGAAGTGGATTTGGAGATCTGATGAAAGGGTTGTTAGGGACAGAAATGAGCCTTGACGTTGATTCATGAACTGGCTGGATAATGAAAAGTAAAACTTTTCACATGGTTTGTGAATGATTACTTTGGAGACACTCCCCCTGTAGCAGTAGAATGAAGTGGAGCAGCATATGTTTGAGATGGAGTGATAGCCAGTGACTTTTGAGCCTTGTGTCAGCCATTTTCAAACATTGTATTTTTTGTTTTTCCAACCACCTAGGCCATGAACAAAAGTAAGATTGGTGAGAGCCACTAAAATTAACACAATGAGGGTTTATTTCACACTTACTGGCATCAAGGTCCTTGCTATGTCAATGAACACACCTCAAGGAACCACGACGTGATGTCTTTGAGTGACTAAACTGCTTAAATTGGAAACATCTGAGACAGTTTGGAATATTTGTTCACACTTGATGATGTAAAGGTCAAACTTAGTATATTGTTCGGTATCATAATCCTATATTTGCGAGTAAGGATACGTCTCACTGCACAACATTCTTGGGTGGTGAAATAAGCTAGGATCTCTGTGCAAATGTTCTTAAATCCCTCTCAATAAAAGTGCTTCATGACGAATTCAAAGAAGCATAAGGAGTAAGACCAATGGGTATATCCACAATAGTTATTAAATACAAGAGGAGTTCACTGCATTTATAAGTGAATGTTTCCACCACTAAATCACAAGAAAAAAAGCCTTTGATTGACTTTAGATAGCCACCCGAAGGGTCTATTCTTTCTAAATAAAAAAGGGAGATATTTGTCTGATAAAGAATGTAATACCAGAAAATAAGGTACATGTGTTCAATAAGTTGAACATTGCTGCTCAGAATTTTGAAGATGTGGTCATTTACCAAAATTCTGATTTGAAGTATTTTTGATAAATTTGATTAGGAGTATTTGCATTAAAGAAAGAATGTCTCAGTGCCCACCATGGAGTCCAATGAGTAGATTCACTACACTGTCAAACATGTACACTGCAGCAATGTCAGAGTTTTGCGAGTGCTATATCCCAATACCAACATACGATAAATTATCTACAACACCAGTTGAGAACATTCAACACTGGTACTTGGTCGATCCTACATAATTGACCCTGGGAGTGGCACAAAAAGCTGCCTGTCTTCAGGAACTGAAAACCAAAGTGGTGCATTAGGGTTGAACTCTTCAACTTTTCACTTGTCACCAAGCACATAAAACATGTGTGAGGATGTTTAGACCCTGGAGGAGGTAAACTGGAAGGACGAAACCCTCTCAAGGAGGTTCCCTCGCACATACGGGAATCCACACCAACGGGAGGAAGAAACAATAAAAAAAAGAAATCGTCTCGTCATTAAACAGTGAGGAACTAAAGAAGCAACAAAATGTATTAAGCAACCACTTTTATGTAATACGAACTTTCAAATCAGTGTTAACAACTGAGAACTCTAAAACCTAATTTAAAAAGGTATGGAGAATAATAGAAATATTTTAATTTACAAAATGTCTTTAACTAATTTCATAAGTATTTTCTTGCAAGTTACACTGAATAAAAATATAAACGCCCCATGTGAAATATTGTTCTCCCATGAAGAGTATCACCCAAAGTTAGTGTATACTCCTACTTGTACAAAATGGACATTTCTCTTGATTCGTGTCCCAAATTTGAGTCTACCACTGCCTATGAGCATTTGCTCAGTGATACGTTAATTTCACTGAGTGCATTGGTGTGGCATATCCAGACGCTGCTCATACAGAATGAGCAGTACTCCGACACTCCTTATACTTGGGAAAATAATAGGCCACCCCAAAATGTTAAATTTTGACAAAAGCAGCAATGCCTCAGATAACTCCAGTCATGTGGGAACGTACTATTAGCATGTTGGAAGCAGGAATGTCCACCAGAGTGGTCACTGTGCAACTGAATGTTCACTATCGGACGTTTGAGAGTTCGTTTTCAACAGACGAGCAGCACTGCAAATCGACCTCATCCACGTCGACCACTTGTGACCACTCCAGCACAGGATCGCCACATCCGCCTTGTTCACATGGAGGTGGTGATGTTATAGTGTGGGCAGGCATCGTGTATGGGCAAAGAACACAATTGCACTTTATTTAGGGGAACTTAAATGGGCAACGATATCGGGACGAGCTCCTCAACCCTATTATAGTGCCGTTTGTCCGGCAGCATAATGTCACCTTCCAACATGACAACGCCCGACCACATGTTGTCAGGATCTGCACAGAGTTCCTTGAAACTGAGCACATTCCAATTTTGGACTGGCCTGCGTATTCGCCAGACGTGTCGCCCATAGAGCATCTTTGGGATGTTCTGGATCGACGTGTTCGCGACCGTGTTCCAGTTCCGGATAATGTGTGGCACTCCAGCAAGAATGGAATAACATCCCACACGCCACCTTAGACAACGTGGTGAACTCCATGGGATAGAGATGTGTTGCTCTGAAAGAAGCAAATGGTGGACACACAAGATACTGAACAGTGAATTTCTTCAGCCTGACTCCTACCATGTTTGAAGGAGTGACAGTCCTGTTCATATGCCAATATCAAGATGTAATGGACAGTGATTTAAAGATTATTCAATAACAAAATGAATTGTGGTTGATTTCATATATTGCATGTCCTTAATGTTAATAAAAACTCATGACATGGGTCGTTTATATTTTTGTTCAGTGTACTTGCACGAAGAAAGATGATGCCATGCAAGGAAGGCGAGACAGGCTAAATCTTCCAAAGATCCTCTTAAATGAGTAACTGATTAAATCAGTTTAAGTCAAACTCAACTAAACATAAAGGAAACATTTGTGTTAAAACTTCTTACATAGTGTAGCCACTAGTAAAAATATAAATAATTGTTGTTGTATTTTTTGTCCATAAAAGCAAACTGCAAGAAAATGCACGGGCAAAAGGTGACAAAAAACAAACAACTGGCCACTAAAGCTGCTCGCAAAAGTTCTCCATCTACAGGTGTAAAGAAATCTCAACGTTACAGGCCTGGAGCTGTAGCTCTACGTGAAATCCATCAATACCAGAAGACAACTAAGCTCCTTAGCCAAATACTACATTCCCAGAGACTAAAAGGAGGACTTCAAGACTAATCTGAGATTCCAGAGCTCTGCTGTCATGGTTTTTCAGGAGGCTAGTGTGGCATACTTGTATCCACTCAGACCTTCTTGAACTGTAGTTTGCATTGGCCTGCACGTTGCCACTTTGCCTCGTCCGGAGAACTTTCCTTCGCTTTTTGTCGGAAACTAACAATACGAGTTGAATAGAGTGTACCCACCTTTTCGCGAAACCAACCATAGATATTTAGCTCCAATAGACGGCGTGAAGTGTATCTCTGGTCTCCGATACGAAGAAATCCGAGTTGTTTTATCTACAAATTTACCTCGCGAAAAACATAGTTCCGATACCCGTGGTGAGCAGATCACAAATACCCCGTTGTGTAGCTTTGAACTTAATTCCAAGAAAATCAACCATTTGATAACTCATTGCACATAAAATAAACGTTAATTTTATGTGTTTATTCATGGAGAAGCCTTATTGTTTACAAGTTAACTTAAAGTGACTAACTTGGACTAATTTATGATACCTATATATTGTAATAATAGTCATTTGCAATTAAAGAGCTGCAATAGCCTTTTCTGTCTGTGGTGGATTTAAACTTTATTGTATGTTATTTTGTTATAATAATAAAGTTACCTTTCATATATGATTATAAAGTTAAAACAATGAACAGTATATGAGGGAAAACCTTGCTAATTTATCATATAAGTCACATTTGGGAAAAAAGAAGTATTATGCTCAATAAATACGTAGACGCAGTGAAAGATTGACTTTCAAAACTGTAAACATATTCTCTATATTAAAGTATTTGTTGATATATTCGAAATGCAGTAAACGTTAGGAAAACCTTAAAACTCCTAATGTGAAACATGAAATAATAAACATTAAGAACTTTAACATCATGCCAGGACTTTCATTTTAATACATATTACCTATAATTGTTCAATTAATTATTCAAATAAGTAATGTTTAATGATAACTGTTGAATGATTTTATTGCATTTTGTCATATTATATTTTAAGATTGAACAATTATTATCAGTTACGAAACAGTTTATTTTACACTGAACAAGTGTTAAACTCGCAGGCTGAGGGTCGCGGGTTCAACGCAAACGAACCTGGCAGGGGTTTAGTTTAGAGAGAGAGAGAGAAGTCTGAAGAATTCTCTATCCAACAGGGGTGGTCAGGGACGTTGTGGCTCCTCTTCGTCCTTTTTGTTTGTTATTAACATGGTAGTCGTTTTGATTTTAAAGATCTTTAGGGAATACCCTAAGGCAAACCAGGGGCGCTCAGAAACTGTTGTTTCTCTTCAGCCCCAAAGTGTACGTTGGTTAGACATAACTTATGAGAATATATTTAGTCGGGAAATTGGTACTGCTGAACAAAAAATGAATGCAATATTGGTAGTTACCTTGGTTGTTTTCTGGTGGTCATCTTGTTCTCTTCGTCCCCTCACATGGAAGATTATTTAATTTTTGTTGGAAATTTGTCTGTATTTTACATTTTAAGATGATGAATTGTGGTGGGGCATTATAAAATTGACGGATGAGAAAAAGTGGAGCGAGACAAAATTCGATGATTGTTATTTAGTTGTCTGTGTGTTGTTTGAGTTTGTGAGAGACAGTTTCGCTGGTCAACGAGAAGCTCAGCAATAGGGCCGCGCTAAGATTATGTAGTGTTAATAACAGTGGTAGTTTTGTTTTGGAAGCTGTTTGGACGGAGTTTGTTCATTATTCCTATATTTTTGCAAATAACTCGTATCGATCACAGCTCGTGCTAGTCAAGTTTAGACGCGGAAGGTTTTAGAGGTTTTCTGTCCTGCGTTTTGTTTTCACCGGTTAGTTGGCGAGTTAATATGTCTATTTGTGGAGATATTAGTATTATACATTTCTTCTATTGGAACTTATGGATCATATTAAAATAGGTCGTAAAATTTCTGTTTACTTTACGATTGATAAACCAGTTTTACCGTATGATGTAAATACGGCGCTACATAAGGATACAGGAGAGGGTTCATTTCAATGTCTCCAGCCATTTGTTGTACGTTCTTACCTGGTAACTTTTTCAACAAAGCGTTAGAGTTTGGGCGGATTTACTGTGAAAGAAAAACGTTATTCATTTACATCAATTGGTAGGAACACTAAATGGATACATCTAAGGCATATTCCTCAGGCAAGAAAATTTGTACTGGAAGTTAGGTTAGTTTAAGCCGGTTCCGAAACACAAAGGAACTTGGCAGGGGTTTAGAGAGAGAGAAGTCTGAAGAATTCTTTCCCCAACAGGGGTGGTGAGGAACGTTGTGGTTCCTCTTCGTCCCCTAACGTGAAAGATTATTTAACTTTGATTGGGAATTTACCTGTATTTTACTTTGACTTGTTTTAGGTGATGAAGTGCAGTGAGTCATTATAAACATGACTGGTAGAAATGGGGGAGCGAGACAAAAGCGGCATAAGAGAAGTAAACCAGGCCAGAGCCCTAAGTCGGAAAAGCCGGTGAAATATCAACATACAACGACCCGATTCAGGGCTAGGCAAGAATATTTGCCTTGGCTAGGATCTAAAGATCCGATGCCTGAGATTTGAATGTGGGAGGGGGGGAACGAGAGTGTCACGAGAAAACCCACTTTCATCGGACATGCGCCGAAAGTTTTACCTGTCCTGTGCCCAGATCTTAAAAAGAAATACATATAAACATGAATTAACATTATCTGTGATTATGTATATTGTTGAGTGATTTGTGATTGTTGAAATATGTTATATGGTGAAATCTATTTTGTAGGTTCACTGGCTAGTTTACATAATGATGCAGTTAGTTGGTTTATGTGTTCTGCTTTTAAATAATATTTGTATTATATTTCTGTGAGCCTGTTTCAAAGGGTGGGTGGGTTACTAATTTTGTGTACATGGTTGCCAGGTGTGTGTGATAATAGTCGGTTTGCTGCTCATAATATTTTATTTTGTTGTATTTGGATCTTCTGTGGTGTGTTGTTAGACATATTATATGTGGCTTGACCTTGACATAGATAGTTTATTAACGAACGGATGTAAGCCTTGTATATTTGGATGATAGTCTCTGGTGAGTAATTTGATTGTTTGCTAGATATGGTCATCAAATGTGAAATGCGTTTTTTGATGGATGAGTGTATGTTGTTAACATGTTTTTTCAATGTTAATCTGGAGTCGAAAGTGATGCCAAGAAATGTGATGTGCTTCCTTATGTTGATAGGTGTATTGCCGTGTGAGATGTTTACTTTTCTAGAATTTTTCTTTGTCTTTTAATTTCCTATAAAAGTGATTGCTTGCGTTTTGTTGGATTTAAAACTACTCTTCACTTGTGCTCTAGCTCGAGACAGTATTTAGTGTTTCCTGAACGCGTGACATGGCCATTAGTGGATTTCTAGAAATACTCCAGATAGCAATATCGTTTGCGTATTGTGAAGTGTAAGTGTAGGTTAGAATAGGAAGAGGTATATCACCAACAAAAATAACGTAAAAGATCGGCGAGAGGACGGATCCTTGAGACAGTTTATTTGAAAGATTTTGATAAGGTTTTGTTGACTTTTACTTGAGCTGTTCTATCTGTAAGGAAGTTTGATATCCATTCGATAATAGTTTGATTTACTTTCAAATTGGTTTATACTTAATGGCGTTATGCCAAACACTGTCAAATGCTTTTTAACATCTAAAAATACACCTATGGTTACCTGGTTGTTATTAAATGCTTTGTAAACTGATTCAGTGAGTAGTGTGAGGTGACCTATTATTTGTATGTTTTTCCTGTAAGCATTTCGAGATTCAGGTAGGATGTTTATTTCACAGAAAAGGGGCGATTTGTAATTATTTTCTCCGTCTGGTTGCCGAGACAACAGACTGATGGGACGGAAGTTGTCAGGATTGGTCCTGTTTGTTTGTTTCTTTTGAATCGTGGCGATAATGGATATTTTCCAAGTGTCGGGGTAATAACCAGTTAGTGAGAGATTTATGATATTTGTGAGATGTTGCAATAGGAGACTGGAGCTTTTTCTGAGAATATTTGGTATTTGATCATATCTGGGGGAAAGTGTTTTAATTTTTTAATGTTAATTTTGAGTTCAGTGGTGGTGAATTTTCTATTGATTGAACTTGAATTGCTTTCTAGTGTCTTACCGTGGAATTGCGGTGTGAAAGAAAATAGATTTGTATGTATGTAGTTGTTGGTGCTTTGTATCAAATTCGGCACTCTTATATTTTTTCCAAAATTCTTTTGGGTAGTTCTTGGTTTTCTCAAGTTTTTACAAAAGTTATGCTAACTTATTTCGTTTACTATTTTGATTTGTTTAAATGTTGTTTGTTCTGTTGATCTGTGTTTTGACGGTCGTGCGGTGTGTTGCACAGTGAGTTCGCCTTTATAGTCTGCGTTTGATTATTAGTACGTGAATTTCCGGTGTTAGAGTCCATTGATTATGTGAGTAAAGAGTTAGTACACAGTCTCATAATCCTCTTCTTGACTGATGCTATTAGCAACTGTGTTTGCTATATGCTTCAAAACGTTGACCCTTACCACAGAATCCTACCCGTGGTTGTGTTTACAGAACAGACGAACTGCTATCGTTCCTTTTGGCCTGGGTATCCAGATACATTTTGATGAAGTGGGCCTTCTTTGGGCCTCAGTATCCCATGGTCATCCCACCCCACCATGGATTATTACAATCCACGAATGTGACTTTTCTTTCAGTCATCTGAAAAAAGCAATTGAAAGTATGATCTTTTATTTGCTAAAGATCTTTCGAAACATCCTTCCATTCCTGTTTATACAGATGGTTCAAAATCAGGTGACTGTGGGCTCTGTCATGATTGCATACAAAATCCCCTCTACAGTTTCTGTGTTCACTGCCACAGTGTACACCATTTTTCTTGCCTTGGATTACATAGAAGTTCAGCAATGCTCAAGTTGTACTATTTATACATGCTCGAAAAGTTATCTTTAACGTTTACTTCTATTTAGTTCTTTTGTATTCCATGCAACGATATTCGAGGGAAGAAGCTCGCTTACATCACAGCAAAGACTGGTGCTATCACTGCTGTTCATGTTCCACACATAAGACTGTGGTCCTGCATTCAAGGGTCTGCTCGGCGCCTGTTGGCAGTGGAATTGGAGCGAGTAACGTGAAAACAAGCTTCTTCAGATACAACCATCTATTGTACTTTAGATGTCTTTTTTTTTCTAAGAATTAGAACAAGAAAGTTGTTCTAACTTGGCTACACATTGGTTACAGTTTTAACTCACTATTTTCTTTTGTCTAGGACTGATGCACCAATGTGTGATACATGGGACACTATAATCCACATTGTACGAAGCTAACGTCAATTAAGCGTTAGGAATTTTACCAAAGTCTGCAGCAGATTTCAAAGTGAATTGTGAATTTCGGGTAATTTAGAAGTTATTTAAAGATCTATCACTAATTATTCTTTTGAGAATTTTTATTATACACCTGGTTAGACTAAGCAGACAATAACTATTTGGTTTATTTGCTGGCTTTTCTTCTTAAAAAACAAAGACTCTTGCATGCGTCTAAAAAAACTTTGATGTATCCAGAAATGAGTGATAAATGTTCATATAATCTCCGATTGCCTTCTTTTTATGACTAGTTTAAACTTCCATTTCTGTTATGGTTTTGGGGAGGTGTTATATAATACGATATTCTGTACAATCAAATTTTGTTGATATAATTTTTGTATTTACTGGGAACTTCGGTGTATACATAATTTTTGTTCAATTGTATGAAGCTGATTTTTTATACAAATGTGTGTTCATGTCTGGTTCGTTGTGTATTTTAAACGTCTTTGTAAATATTCTTTGAATACATCCTACTTTTTAAGAGTTAATATATGCTGTTTTGTTGCGAGTTTCTAGTGGCAGGTATTCATTGTTTGGTTTCCAGTGTTTATGAATCGTTTTAGGTGTGTTCAAAATAGTTTTAAGGCAGTTTTATAGTTTAGTTGGGAACAAATGTTGTTCCAACTGTCTTGTTTCAGTTGTCGGAATTTTCTTAGAGCGTTTATATGGGTCTTTAGTGCTGGATTTTGTATATGTTGTCTTCATAGATTCCTTCTTTCTTTAATCATTTCTATTATTTCCTTATGTGGTTGCCATGTTTATGTTATCGTTGATTGTTTTAGTACATTAGGCAGGCTGAGTGGTTGGTTGGGTTGTGGGTAGTTTTTGGAGCTTCAAATACTACCTGTCAAAAGATATATTTATTTTACATAAAAATGTAGTGGGCAAATGGAACACATACTTTATGCTTTAAAAGGTATAAAAGAATTTTCAGGGTAAGAATTCATTCATGTTTTCATATAATTTATAGTTACATCCAACATAGTTATATATAGTTAATATAGTTATATAGTTATAACTTTATAGTTATCTTACATACATAGTTACATCTTTTCAAACAGATCAACGTTTTTACATTTTATTGATGCTTCCTAAATATTCATTTAACACTATAATACTTAATATGATGACCAATGTTTGAGAATTATGTCATTAGAATACTTACAAAGAGTTCTTACGAGAAAATGTCTCATTAAGGGACTGGAGATGTTAAAGTAGTGTCCAGAACTTGTGTAGAACCTACAGGCTATTTCTTTGTCACGAGAGAGTGCTTTGTGGACAATTGTAATAATTTCTGTTGTTGAGGGAGAACTCGTTGAGTCTGGAAAGAACTTTTGTCACGGGAGAGCAGATTTTTCGGCTGTTACATGAAGTTTCATTCCAATGTTTCCTCATGATCCATCAAATAGTATGTACAACTACCCGCAAGTAGTTCTGATACTTAGTTGATCTCTTGTATTATGATCGTGGGCAACAACTAATGACAAAAACAACTCTGAATGTGCAATGGTCACAACTAGTGACGGTGTATAGTTAGACTCTTCCTCTTGAATCAATATTCTATCATAGTGCAGGCTGCCTTCCTGTTTTGTAAATATAATGCTCCACAATTATTGTTCTTTCTCATCCTTAGCCCCAACTGTCGTCAAGTTCTCAAAGGTTCTTCCTAGTTCTGGTTCGGTAAGGCAGCGTCCATAGCTTGCATATCCTTTTTACCGACATTGGTAGCGTCAGTTTGTTATATTCTAATCATACAGCAGAAAATTGCTCAACATGTTTCTTTTAACTGATCTTAGTTATATAATCATTTATAAATATATAAACAAAAAAGTTTAAATACTTCTGTACCCATATTTCACTGTATCACCCTCCTTATTACAGAAGATTATCTGAAACATATATCAAATGTTTGATATATATATATATATATATATATACGAGGGCTGTTAAAAAAATACGCGGACTGACGTCATAAAACAAAATGTACTTTACCTTGAAGGGGTCCCAGACCTGTAACTTTAAATACTCACCTCCCCAACGCACACTATTTTCCCAACGGTGTTTCCACTTGTTGAAATAGTCCTGGTACGCTTCTTTTGTAATGTCCTCCAGCTCCTGCGTAGCATTGGCCTTAATCTCGGGAATCGTCTGAAATCTTTTTCCTTTCAAGGGTCTTTAGAGTTTGTGGAACAAGAAAATATCTCAAGGAGCAAGGTCAGGTGAGTAGGGGGGTGGGGAAAAACAGTGATCGAGTGTTTGGCCAAAAACTCACGAGTTCTGAGGCATAAATTTCGCAGCAACGCGGTGCATCTTCAATTTATCGGTCAAAATATCGTAACAAGATCCAACTGATATCCCACACTCTTCAGAAAGCTCCCTGACAGTCCGACGTCGATTTGTCCGCACCAGGGTGTTGATTTTGTCGACGTGTGGGTCGTCAGTTGACGTGGAAGGACGTCCAGGACGCTCATCATCTTAAATGGACTGTCGACCATCCTTAAAACGTTCATGCCACATGAAACATGCCGTACGATTCATAGCAACATCACCGTAAGCCGTGTTAAGCATAGCAAAAGTTTCAGTCGCAGATTTTCCAAGTTTAACACAAAATTTCACATTGAGTCGTTGCTCCTTCAGGTCATTAATTCTGAAATCCGCCAAAGGAAAAAATCGCACTTCACTTAAAACCGCGTAGCTTATACACAAAGGAAGATATCTGCAATCGGAAAATGGCGTCGTAATCAGCTGATCTGTGCGAACCTAGTGACACCAAGCGGATTTCCCTGGAACCAACTGGAGCCGCGCAATTCAAACAGTCCGCGTATTTTTTGAACAGCCTTCGTGTATATCAATGTTTCACTCCTCCCTACTTAATAAAAATTATCTCATACCATATCTCAAAGTTTCATACCATCTTTTAACATTGAGAGCATTTAGTTCTTCCATTCTAAATATGCAGCACAAGTCTATTGACAGCTTTCCGAATGTCTTAATTAACTATTCTTTACCTTGTTAGCGTCAGTTCTTGTTAAACTAGAAGTAATTTGATCATATGGCGACAACTTACTTTGTATGTTTAGTTGTCAATATTGTAAAAACATTGCTTCGTAAACATATTTTGTTATAGTTCATTACTTCCTGTTTATTTTAATAATTATTTGAGAAATCTAGATATCTAGTGATACATCAGTTCTCCCTCCTTAAAAGAAAAAAATTCCTTAATAAACATTTCATCGCCAGAGCTCTTTGTTTCCATCCTTTCATTTAAACATCGGTCATCGTTTCCTGTTCTTCCATTAATATTATGTCTCTTAACATCTGTTAAAATATCTACTCCTTAATATTGATTATAGTAACGTAAAATTACATCTCTTAAATGAAACATTTAACTATATACTATTCCCCAATAAAGAAAGGAAAATTCATAAAATTAAAAATATCACAGTAGCTTCAGTTTCAACATATAATGATTCTCGACTTTTTTCTTTTATTAATATATACTTCTTGTGCCTTCCTTGAAATTCTTGTCAGAAATGTTGAAATATTGTCTCGTTGCTATTAACAACAAAATCATAAGGCTATTTTGCACAATGTTCACGTGGATACGCATGGTAAATACACATAGCCGGGTCATCTATTCTCATCATCTTACATGGTTTTCCAAATTTATACACGTTACTCCCATTACTTTAATAATTAATTTCTTTTCTAAATCCTTCGTGTACACTTAATCAAAAATTTGACACACGTCCTTATATGGAGCTATTATTTGAAAAACATTATGCTCACAGTCTTTCCAAGTCAGTTCATGAAGATAGGTGGCCCACCAACTACATGTCTTTCATCTTCATACGGTTTTTCCTTTGAAACTGGAGCTTTCTAGCAATAATTATCGGTCTAAGTGGTAGAACAGTCCAAGATAGTTCTTTCAGGAAATATTTACCTTCTATCTCTACTATTATTGTGTTAGTTCTCCTGTAATAATTTTACTTGATTTAAGGGATATATAACAGCTTTAACTATGCTACATTATAGTATATCGGGTCACTAACAATTTTTTGAACCATTTGGACTTCGTCCTGGACTTATGACAGTCACACACTTCAATATTTTATACATACTTCATACTTCTGTTTATAACCCCCACGCTAGTACAGGGGTAAGTCTACGGATTTGTAACGCTAAAATTAGGGGCTCGATTCCTCTCGGTCGGCTCAACAGATAGCCCCAAAGTGGTTTTGCTGTAAGCAAACCAACACACTTCTGTTTTTCACTCACTTCTCTGTTCACATTGTTTTTCTTGAACACTCGTACTGTCGTAATGTTGGTTTCCTTTTTATCTGTTACTGATTTACTTCTGTGGTGATATTTCATCACTTCTCTTGTAGATAATTAATCTTCTATTCTCGAACATTGGTTCTCAAACTCTTCATTTGAGTTCTCTAACATTCTCTATCACATAAATCTTATTAATTTTCCTAATAATTTTGATCTATATATTTATTTTATAATCAGCTTACCTCACCAATTGGTTAAACTAATTAAATGTTGATATCAGCTATTAAAAAATCACTCTACATCCTAATTAGATGGGTTATCATTACATAAACAAGACAACACTGTTGTTGCCTGGCTCTGTACTAATTTTATTTTTAAATATACACAGCCCATCTAACTTCCAAAATGTCATTAAAACAAATCTTTCACGTACTGTATATGACACCAAACTCACCAGTTTAAAAACCAAGCATGATGTTATAACTGAATTAATCAACTTCTGTTTATCTAACCTACTTCCTTCTGCTGTAGTTCTCAAGTGGTTTACATGTTGAAATTCCTTGGTATTTAACACTACTCTCCAACAGTGTAAGTTTCGTACTTCATCCAATATATTTGACAGTCCTTTAATATCTGAATCTACGTTTATGTTCTGAATTAATTGCGACTCATGATTAGTAGCTCTTGCCAATCAGGTACTCTTATATTAAAGGAAATTCCTGTATATTTAATTTTACTTCTAAAACTAGAGTGTAATGTAATTCCTTAACGATGAGCAGAACAATTTCTCCCTTTGATTTAGAGCTTACTGTTAATAAGATAAGTTCATCTTGTACATGAAATAACGAAGTTCCTGGGGTCTTTGTCTTTTCGAACTAAAATGGTTTAGGAATAATTATCTTTTTAGATAATTCAGCTATCTTTAATTCCTGCAAATATTGCATAACCCAAGCCATAATGGGAACTGAATAAGTTGCTAAACTAGGGTCACATACTTTAATGGGTCCTTCTATACAATTTAGTATATTGTATGTCATTTCGACGTAAATACGTTGATCACGTAACATTGCTACGTATGGGTTATATTTTACAGTTATAATTAATAATACCGTATCCATTAGCATTAAACATTTATTAACTCTAACTGTAGAACATAACCCATACGTAGCAACGGTATCTATAAACATTCTTAGTATATCCCTTACAGCTGGCTGGCTTTCACATCAGCTCATGTACATATAATTCTCTAATATGGCGTCAATTTTCTATCAATTTCATCTAATAGTTTCTCTAATTTACTTGGTGGTATAAAGTATGAACAAATTTCTACCTGCAGTTGCGTGCAATGCTTGTACTATCTCAGTCGTACTATTTAAGAGCTGTAAATAATAATTGTTATAAGTTATTAATACTGCCATTAAGATGTTTCGAGCATGATATTTCATAAATACATAGACAGAATAAAAATAGAATTTAATGTAGTCCTTTGGGTATTTCAGTTTGTTGGCGAAATTTGTCAGATTTTATATCAGTAGTTTCCGCCACTGCATAATTTTTTGATTAAAATGTCCTTAACAGCGCTTTTAGCCCACACGCCATGACTCGTTCTAGGCGTGTTACATGATCTATAGGAGCAGAACTCAATCTGCAGAGACGTATAGCAACCCTACGTTGTGCTACCATGAAAACCAAACTCTTTTGTAATGTAGAATCAGATCTCTCTTCTTCAATTTCGAGTGATGAAGATGACAACAACATGCAAATCTATCTACACAACGGAAAAATAAGAAATTGACCCAAAAAGTCACCCCTACCAAATAATCTGCAGCAGACAATGACACCACATCCTGTCCAGTCTCCATCCACCTACCCAATAGTCCGCCATATATTCTCCAGAGAATGTCAAAAGGTGGCTTCCACAGAGTAGAACGTTTTAAACGGTTCCAGGGAATGTTCGACTTCGAACGAAAACGCCTAGCTAAGGAGATATTGGATGGCCGGGATGCTGTCAAATGTCCCGTTAGTAAAGATCAGGTGAAAGACCATTACGATCAGGTCTACGATGTTGTAAATAATAACGTCAATTTTGACGACTGTCCATTTCCACCCAGGGCAGACAACACTCCTATCCTGGAACCGATAACATCTGACGAAGTGAAGGAATCACAACTTAGCATGAAGAGAGGTAACCCAGGTCCCGATAAGATCACTCTTCCGTTCTTGCTCTACCGTCTTAAGTTGGGTATCGACGCCTCCTTGGCAAGTCTGTTCGATATATGGTTATTCACAGGCGGCATTCCCGAATGCATGAAGGTCAACAAGTCGGTGCTCCTTCCGAAAGGATCGAGTAGTCTGCACGGGGTCAAAACTGGAGGCCTATCACGATATCCTCTATCGTGCTTAGGCTATACCCAGGATTATGACGCACCGCCTCGAGCAGGCCGTGCAGATAAATCTCAAACAGCGCGGTTTTATTCCTCAAGCGAGTTCCAGAGACTTCTTTCTGCTCCGTACCATGATGAGGAAAGTCAAGCGACATGGGACTCTGGCTATGGCCTTCCTAGACATGTGCAAAGTCTTTGACACGGTTGGCTACCAATATCTTCTTGCCAGCCTTGCCAGATTTCATGTCCACCCACATTTCGTCCGACTTGTGGAGGACATGTATAACAGGTTTAAGGCATGTCCATTCTTCGGACAAAATTATAGCTCATATAGCTAAAATGGATAACATATTTGAAACCATCAAAGGCATTGCCTCAAGAGCGGGACTTCCGATCCCTAAGCCCGAACAGACGTCTGGAACATATCATTCTAATTGAGAGATATGGAAAGGAAGCGCTGGGAAGGTCTTGCCCTGCAAGGGTATGGTGTAAGTCTCTTCAAAGGCTCAAAATCTGCCAACCATTGGTTACCTAACCCAGTGGGAATGAAGGCCCACCACTGGGTGAAGTGTCTTGCTCTAAGGGCAAATGTATATCCGACGAGAGAATCACTCACTCGAGTTAATTTAAGTAAGAGCAAAGAAGCTGCCAATTCCCTGGGATGCTCGGCCCCAAGAGGGACCCTTAGCCATCTTAGCGGTCAATGTCCCAAACTAAAATCAATGAGGACACGATGTCACAATAAGATATGTGACCATTTAGTAGCCGAAGCCGCATTTAAAGGGTGGAAAGTGATTAAAGAGCCAACCTTTGAGACAGGCAATGGTGAACGTCGAAGACCGGATCTGATCTTCCACCGTCATGATAAAGCGGTGGTAGTTGACGAGACAGTCCCTTGTGAACTAATGTATAGCTCCCTAGAGGAAGCATAAAATTCTATGGTCTCCCGCTACCAAGACCTCGCACCACAAATTAAACATCAAACTGGTGCCACTTCCGTTATTTTCATGGCCTACCAATCGGTGCCCGTGGCGCCTGGTATACCGTTAACACGGAAGTCCTGGCGGACCTAGGTATAAAGTCTAAGTACTTTGAAGAGTTCTTGTGCCGATGCACTATGCTCTCCACCATAATGTGTTGTGGAAGGTGCACAATGAAGCACACATCGCCTGGTAACATTAAGTTCCGCACACAACTCGTTAACGTTCATATTTACGTCATCCATGCGTTCACTCCGGAATCTGTCGGTATTGTCGACCCTGACGTAAAATTGGGTAATTTTATAATATCCATAGCGAAATGCCTCGTCATCTAATTAGTGACGCGCATGAATGGATTAACGAGATTCCCACTGTACCTATCTACTATCTAGCGAAACCACAGACAAGGGAATGGGCTTGGAGAAATCAGCGAGGAAAGAAGACCCTGTTGAGCTTGACTCTAGTGTGACTCTGTGAAGAGACATGAGAGGTGTAGCATAAGTGGGAGGACTCTTTGCGGCCGCCGTTGAAATACCACTACTTTCGTTTCTTTACTAACTCGGTGAAGCTCCACGTTTCTAGTCCTAAGGGCCGGGCCGTCGCGTCTGGCGCGATCTGCTCCAAGGACAGTGTCAGGCGTGGAGTTTGACTGGGGCGGTACATCTGTCAAAAGGTAACGTAGGTGTCCTAAGGCGAGCTCAGCGAGGACAGAAACCTCGCGTAGAGCAAAAGGGCAAATGCTTACTTGATCTTGATTTTCAGTACGAATACGTACCGCGAAAGCGATGCCTATCGATCCTTTTGACATTATGAGTTTTAAGCAAGAAGTGTCAGAAAAGTTACCACAGGGATAACTGGCTTGTGGCGGCCATGCATTCATAGCGACGTCGCTTTTTGATCCTTCGATGTCGGCTCTTCCTATTATTGCGAAGCAGAATTCGCCAAGCGTTGGATTGTGCACCCACTAATAGGGAACGTGAGCTGGGTTTAGACCGTCTTGAGACAGGTTAGTTTTATCCTACTGATGACTTTGTCGTTGCGATAGTAATCCTACTCAATACGAGAGGAACCGCAGGTTTGGACACTTGGTACATGTGCTTGGTCAAGCGACCAATGGTGCAAAGCTACCATCCGTGGATTATGACTGAATGCCTAAGTCAGAATTCCGTCTAGACACTGCAATGATACCATTCGTGCCCACTACGTTCGAGGGCGACCCTAGACGGCGGTCGAAGTCTCCTCCCGGGGAATCGACCTCGTCGAAGAAGCCCTTTGAAAGAAAGCATCCGACGGGTACGTAGGCAGATGGTACACGTTGCTTCTCGATACCGAACCACACAGTGAAATGTAGACGCACAAAATCGTCCGCAGACGACCAAGGTATCGGTCGGGGTGTTGTACTTAGTAGAGCAGCCACCATACTGTGATCTATTGAGACTCAGCTTCTGACTGGGAGATTTATCTGCAAGCAGTCGGACACTCTCCGAGAGCTTTCCTTCCCACTCGAAAAACGTTGGGGGGCTCCGTAGTCGCACACGAAGTCGGACTTTGTCAGTTTTTGTCTCTGTGCCATTTGTTGGTGGGCTTACTAAAGCCCGGCGATATACTGCCAAAACACCTAAAACTATATGAATGGAGCTAAGACTGGATGATGATTTTTTTTTAGAGTAAAAAAGATACAGACGTGTTCTCTCAACGCAAAAAGGGAAAGATTGAATAGACAGGCTTCCCCAACTAATACAGCTGAAAAAAAATATATAACATTACCAGTGTGATTGACTACAAAGACTACAACTACAGCGGCGGCCATCTACAGAATTCACTGACAGCAGAGTGGTAAACCGCGTTCAAGATATCATCTGCAGACTAAAATCAGACCAGGATAAACTATGGCAGACAAAAAAAATACCGATACCGATCAGGATATAGATAAAACAAGTCAAGTCTCGTTGGTGGCAAATCGAAAAATAATTTAACTAGTTCATTATTAGCGCTATGTACTATAGCTACAAAGAAACTCAGTACAGCAGAAAAAACAAACGAAAATAATGTAAGAAAAAGAAGAAAAGTCAAAAGAAAAATTATTAAACTAAATCTACGGAAAATTTCGAAAATGTTGTTGTTGTTACTAATACCGAGGTAGAGGTAGCTTCCCCTGCAAGTAACATTAACAACAAAATAACTAATAATGTAAAAGAAATAGAAGTAAAAACAAACGCCGTGGATGTTGATAGATCTACTGAAAACAGTCAAAATAATATCGTAGAAAATACCACAGACAGTGAGCCAGACACCAAAGATCAAGAAGGCTTTATTACACTCACATGAAAAAGAAAAAAAAACATCACATAAAGAACAAAAAATGAGTAACAATATAGCACAAAAAACAAAACTACCACAATTCTCAATCATTATAGAAGGTATATCAGGCCAGTAGAACCAACCCATACTTGCGACAGAGGTTAAACGCTGCAAGCCGCATGCAACTTCTCAGTGGTCCCGTGCACATGCTTTGCAGGAAAGACTTCAAAGCCAGAAGAAATCTTGGACTAAATTCACAACCACTATTTCTTCTACTTAAAGTTCCAAAGTCATATGGAACAAGATTTTGATGTTTAGTTTTCAGTATAATTCTGTCTCCCTTTCGATCTTGCTTTCTGATGGCCAAGATATTCATGCAACCCGGTGATCTTTCATCAAGTAATTGGCACTTCTGCTTGAATCTCCACTTTCTAAGCCAACAAGATACAGGCACAGTGATCACATCTTTCCATTCAGAGGTTTATCGAATGGCAGCTACTGATTACAATAAATCAGTGGCGGAAGTGAACCACAGTAAACGGTTTTAATCTTTCTCTCTCTGAAACCATTTGCATGCACTTTTATTGCCATCAGAGTATACACCCAATCCCAAGCTTTGTCTTGGAGAAGTTATATTTCTTGTGGTCTCTGATACAAAGTTATTTGAATTTATCTTCTATGTAAGCTGACCTTTATACCACACATCAAGCAGCTATGTGTCAAATGTACAAGAGTAATAAACACCTTCCATCTCTTTGGTAGTGGATCATTGTTCTATGCTAATGATATATTGTGCTTTCATTTGGTTAAGCTCGATTACAGTCTGTGGCTCTGCTATATCCTCAGTCGTGAAGATGCTAGACCCAGGTCATCATCATATGCTTCAGCTATGCACAGGGCTTCAAGCACTTCCCCTGCCGAGAGATAGTACAGCGAGTCTCATAAACCTCGTCTCTACCTATGCAATTAACAACCGTCTTTGCTGTATGCTTCAAAACGTTGACCCTTACCACAGAATCCATCCCAGGGTTGTGTTTCCAGAACAGACGATCTGCTATTATTTCTTTTGGCCTTGATATCCAGGTAGAATTGGATGCATTGGGCCGTCTTTGGATGACACTGCAGTATCTCCTGATGATCTCATCCCACCATGGATTAGTACCATCCACAAATGTGACCTTTCTTCAGTCATCTTCTTATATACTTCTCATTGAAAGTATCATCTTTTATTTGCTAAAGATCTTTCGAAACATCCTTCCTTTCCTGTTTCTACAGATTGTTCAAAATCAGGCGACTCTGTCATGTTCTTTTGTAGTTTAGTTGTTGCACACAATATCCCCTCTACAGTTTCCGTGTTCACTACCAAACGATACACCATTTCTCTTGCCTTGGACTACGTAAAAGCTAAGCAATGTTCAAGTTATATTATTTATACAAACTCAAACAGTTCTCCATTGGGCCTGGAATTGTTTCTATTATCAAATGGCCTAATTCTCTTTAACATCTACTTCTATACAGTTCTTTTGGATCCCACGTGATGATGATAATCAAGGGAACGAGCTCGCTTACATCACAGCAAAGACTATGTATGGAACAGCCACAGCAGAGACACCACTAAAACAGACAGACTGTAGTCCTGCATTCAAGGGTCTGCTCTGCGCCTGTTGGCAGTGGACTTGGAATGAGTAACGTGAAAACAAGCTTTACCAGATAAAACCAGCTTTGGCTGTTTTTTTTCCCTAAGAATTAGAAGTTGTTCTAACTAGGCTATGCATTGGTTACAATTTTTAACAAACTATTTTCTTTTGTCTGGGACTGATGCACCAGTGTGATACTTTGGACACTATTGTCCACATTGTACGAAATTAACGTCAGTTAAGTGTTAGGAATTTTGGCGCAGCGTGCAGAAGTCTTCCGTCCATATGCAGTTCAGGAGAATCTTTTATGTTATGTATTGTAAATGACAGTGCTTGGTTTGAACCCTGTTTATCTTTATTTGATATTTTGGGCAATAATCTTCCAAGTTATTGAAAGGTTTTCAGTTTCCTTATAAGTGTGGATGAGGTAAGTTCACTTTCCCAAACCGCCGTGTGTGAAACAGATATAGAAGATTATGCAGCTCAAATCACCAATACCATCCAAAAATCCATATTAAATACCACACCTACCGCAACATACAATACCAATCCAAACTCCTGGAAAATCTACCCCGACATACACCAGGCAATAATCCAAAGACGCCGTCTACGACGACAGTTCATATCCTCTTGTAATCCAGCCATAAAAACCCAAATCAACAGCACCAACAACAAGATTAAAGCCCTGATAAAAACCCTCCAAACCGAAAACTGGAACAACCTATGTAATTCTATTGAAAAATCATACCCAAACCCATCCTTATTTTGGAGGAAAATCAAAGCCATTACTAACACCCAACCCTCCAACAATTACCGACATCATATACAACAATATCTCAGCAACCTCCGACCCCGACAAAGCTAAACTCTTTGCCCAGTATTTCACAAACACCTTTGTCACCCCTAATATCGCATCCTTCGATCAACCTCATTATCTTCGAACTACCCAAACAGTGAAATCAAACCCAACTTTGTTCTCCCCCCATTTTCCCATCACTCTCAAATCAGACAATCACCCCACTCTTACTACACTCGACCCATAACAATAACGGAAATCAAACTTATTCTTAAGAAAATCAAAACAAAGCTCCTGGACCCGACTGCATTAGTAACCAAGTTCTTAAAAACCTTTCCGACACTAACCTTAAGCACCTTGTCTCAGTCTTCAATCTTTCTCTACTCTCAGGATACTACCCCAACATATGGAAATCCGCTTTAATTAGAGTTATACCGAAAAAAGACAAAGATCTTACTATTCCAAGTAATTACAGGCCGATCAGTCTCCTGAACACACTGGGGAAACTTATGGAAAAAAACTATAACCAATAGGATTAATTGCTATCTCGAAACCAACAACCTAATCAGCGAAAATCAAAATTCTGGTAGGAAAAACAGACAAACCACTGATCACCTCGCACGTCTCACAGAATCAATATTCAAAGGATTCAATAGGAAACAAACAACTGTCGCTACTTTTCTTGATGTCCAAAAAGCATTTGACTCAGTCTGGCATGATGGCCTTCGCCATAAAACCTTAACCATCGGCATCCCTCCTATCCTAGTTCGCTGGATATCCAGCTTCCTCATCAATCGTAAAGCAAGTATCAAGATAAACAACTCAATCTCACACCCTTTCAGTTTTAATGCAGGTGTCCCCCAAGGTTCAGTACTCAGCCCACTATTATATAATATATACGTTAATGACATACCTTTTCCCTCACTTAACTCAACCCTCATCTCACAATATGCAGACGATATCGCCATTTGGAGCACCTCATGTAATCCTCATACTGCAGCCTCACGTGTTCAAACATCCCTGAATGCAGTATCCAAATGGTGTATTAAATGGCGTGTTATCTTAAACCCCTCAAAATCGCAAGCTATAGCCTTCCATAGAAAAGTTAACAAGTATGGGAAAAAATTCAAAAACATTAAACTCAACCTCAATAATACTGACATTCTTTTTACAAAATCTATAACTTTTCTAGTTCTTATCCAAACTCACAACTTTTCCTGGACCCCACACTTTCAGAAAACCGCCAAACGAGCAAGTAAAAGAATCTTTTTCTTGAAACGTATCAGCGGACCCAACAAAGGATGTTCTCCCAAAACCACACCTAACTCATGTGTGGGGCTGAAGAGAAACAATAGTTTCTGAGCGCCCCTGGTTTGCCTTAGGGATATCCCTAAGGTCTTTAAAACCAAAACTACTGTCAAGTCTAAAATAAAAATAACCGACAGTGAAACTTGACTACTTCCCCATTTCATGTATGATCCACCCGCGCCACCCTGCCTTCATGTCAACAACTTCATAAATATAAACGAAGCTTCATTCTCACCACAATTCCCCTAACGAGACACTGGAAACATACCAAATTCAAAACATTATTTTGAAAAAAAGCTCTACTCTCCTATTACAACACCTCTAACAATAAAATATTACCCCGACACTTGGAAAAAAAAGCCATCATAACCACGATTCCAAAGAAACAAACTAACAGGACCAATCCAGATAATTTCCGTCCTATCAGTCTCTTAAGCTGCCTTGGCAAACTGATGGAGAGGATTATTTCCAACAGTCTTCTTCACCTTTGTGAAATAAATAATATCCTCCCAGAATCCCAAAATGCCTCCAGGAAAAACAGGCAAACAACAGATCACCTCACACGACTCAGTCTACAAAGCTTTTAACAACAATCAAGTAACCATTGGAGTATTTCTATACGTTTAAAAAGCTTTTGACAGCGTGTGGCACAATGCCATCAAATACAAACTAACTCATTTAAAAATAAACCCTACCATAGTTAAACGGATATCAAACTTTCTGACAGATACAACAGCAAAATTGAATAAAATTATATCTAAATCATTCAATATAACTGCAGGAGTGCTACAAGGATCAGTTCTTTCTCCACTACTATATATTAATTTCGTCAGTGACATACCTTTTCCCAATTTAACATACACGTATAATTCACAATACGCAGACGACATCGCAATCTGGAGCACCTCCAAAAACCCAGTAAAGGCCATGTTTCGCGTGCAAGAATCACTGAACAACGTCTCGACCTGGAGAAACAAGTAGAGAGTAGTTTTAAATCCAACCAAAACACAAGCAATCACCTTCTACAGGAAACTAAAAAGACAAAGAAAAATCTAAAAAAAATAAAATTATCACTTGGAAATACGCCCATTAACATGAGTAAACATCACATTCCTTGGCATCACTTTCGACACAAAACAACATGGATAAAACATGTTAACAACATACACTCAATCAGAAAACCTATTTCACACTTAATGACTAACCAGCAAACACTCGAAATGCTCACCAAATACCATTATCCAAATATACAAGGCTTACATCCGTCCACTAATAGAGTATGGATGCCAAGTCACATATGTCAAATAACACTCCAGAATATCCAAGTTCAATAAAACAAAATACTAAAATCTGCATTCAGTCTGCCATCATTCACTCCAGTAAATTATATACATCAAATCAGCAACTTACCAACCCTGAAAAATAGACTAACAGAAATATCACACAAATACTATTTAAAAGCAGAACACAGGAACAAACTAACGGCATCACTCTTGAAACTAACTAGTGCACGAACCAAATTTATCTCACCATACAACATATTTCAAGAATCACAAATCACACAACAAAGCACTTAAAGGGCAAAACTCACGAAAATATTACGTATTTTCTCTTTCAGGTCTCGGGCACAGGACTGGTAAAACTTTCTGCGCCTGTCCTGTGAAAGTGGGTTTTTCTCGGGGCGCTCCCGTTTCACCCCCCCCCCCCCAACAGCAAAAACTTATGCATTGGATCTTTAGATCCCAGCCAAGACAACTTTATTGCCATGCCCTGAATTGGGTCGTTTATGTGTATGTTCAAGTTTACTCTTACATCTGCCTTTCGGGACGGGATCTGGCTGTTTTCTCCGATGCTACCTTTCCCTTGTTCATGGATAATATTAAGCATGACCAACTTCACTCCTTCACCCAAAAAGAGTTAAAAAAACCAGCTAAATTCAATAACCTTCCACGAAAGGGGACGAAGAGGAACCACAACGTTCCTGAACACCCCAGTTGGAGAGAGAACTCTTCAGATTTCTCTCTCTCTCTCTGTAAACTAAACCCCTGCCACGTTAGTTTGCATATAATTACTCTTGACAATCACGAATTTTCGTTGCCTGCGAGTGAAAGTGAACGCCATTAGCTATCGTTAGTGCAGTTAATTTTATGAAGGTTCTATACAATCCGAATTTCCTAAGTCCTTTTCAGGGCTACATATTGCCTTTTTGATCCTACTAGACTCTCAATCAAAGCTTTACCGCAGGTGTTATTTTCCCTACCGAGTCTACCACCAAGCCAAACTTCCACTGTGTGTCTCACGGGAAAAACGAACGGCCATGAAGAAGAAGATACCTTGGCCGACCACCCGCTCGCAGGGTCCCTCCCTTACCAACGCCGAGCGCCTGAAACTGCTAGCCCCCGCAAGCTCGGCTCTTTCAACCGATGAAGGCCCGAATACATCAAGCGATTCTCTGTCCACCCTCACTGCGACTTCAACTAATTCGGTGAAAACCAGCAAGTGCCCCGAACGATGTCCCATGGTTAACTCAAAAGCTACCAACTCTTCCTCTAACTCCACTACTACTAAAATGTCTTCTGCAATTATTGTAGACGGTATCCCCGCGACTGTCAGGCAACCACAAATAGCAGCTGAATTTCGACGACAATTCCCAAGCGTCAAGTTCTACAACGTTCGCCGATTACCCCGTTGTGGAATCGTTAAAGAGCTAATATCCCCAAAGGACTACGCCAATTTTCTCAAAGCATGGCCAACGAATGCCTTCGGTGGTATTCCCTTAACTCAACGCGTACCTTCAGACTTCCCCAAGAAAACCATTCGTCATCCGAGGTATGCCTCTCGATACCGCGGACCAAGAAATTGACGAGGAACTAAGACGACGAGAAGTTTAATTTACTAACTTCTCTAGAATTAGATCAGCAAAAACGCAGCAAGTCACGCCTCTTATCAAAATCAATGTCACTGACATCACCCAGGCCACCTTCCTGAAAAACGAAATCATTCTTTGGTTCCGTTGTTTTCGAGTCGAGGAGCCTAACTTACCAGAGAATAACATACTACAGTGTTTTAACTGTCAGCGTTTTGGACATACGAAAAACGCTTGCACCGCCAAAACACGCTACGTTCGTTGTTGAGGCCATCATACCGTCAGCAACTGCCCGAAAGATAGGAACGATACCACGTGTAGTAACTGTGGAGGTGAACACGCGACATGTTTTGGAGGCTACCCCAAATACCAGTTTGTTGCCTCGATCAAGGGAAATTTCTGAAAGACTCCACGTGTTCAAACCGCACCAGTACCTATCGGCAAATTCCCAACTCTACCTCAACAAACCTCATTTGTTAATCAACCATCTACAAGCAAACAACAACCCCGCAGTTATGCTGACAGTGAAACATACCACGATACAGTGAACAAGCGTCAACTAAAGTAAAACCTGCCCCTTGGTCAGTCATTAAGCCTTCCCGAGTCATCGCGTTCATCGTTACTGTTCTGGTTGGAGCTGCTAACGAAATTCTAGACCGAATCAGTTCCTCATGACAGCATGTAAAGCAGCTTAAACCCATTTGAAGATGCGAGGTATATCACCCTATATCCTCGATCAATACATAAATTACGGAGTCTCTGAAGCCTCCGAATAGGTAAGCCCAAACATTTCTTCACCTTCTTACACTTTAATATTCAATGTGGACTTAACTACAAAAAATACGAACTTTTCGATTGAACTAATAATATAGATGTCTTTATTATTAAAATTAATGAAACCTTACTCACAAACAACAACTATTTCAGACTCCCCCATTATAAAGGTTATTTTTAAACCTGAAACCTCTGATACCAGAGGTATTGCACTTTTACACAAACAGAACTTAAACATCACCGTGACTGACCACAACATACCAACTTCCCATGAACAAATACTTTGTAACATCAAATCACCATCACTACCCGACATAACCCTTTTAGCCATATACATATCCCCCCAGTTCGCCGCTGACAGTGCATGAATATATCGGTGGAGATCATAACCCTTTATCTTTCCAATTAAATAACCCCAATGGGAATAATTCCACCAGAACTACACTCACTAAAGCACCAAACAACTCTTAACTTTTCTAAGACTAATTGACTGTCCTTTAATCGTACCTTATACACTCCTCCCTGAATACTTAAAATTTGCAAACACCAAAGACGATAGAGAACGTTACGACCAAGAAATTTCCACTTCCATATCAAAAACCATGCAGCAAGTAGTCCCAACCAAACCTTCACAAAACACACCGAAACACCTGGAAACTCACCCCTGAAATCCATTCTCTGATTATTACAAGAAAACTCCGCCGCGAATACATCGTTATACGCAACCCACTACTTAAACCACAAATTAACAAAGCCAAAAATAACTTAAAAACCTCATAATAATTTAACAAAAAGAAAACTGGAACAACTGTTGTTATAAGATTGATAACCTCAAACCTAACCCAGCCTCCTTTTGGAAAAGTTTAAAAATATATGTCGCTAGAATTCTGACACCGGAACAATCACATACGATAACACTACCGCTGATGATGACAAAGAAAAAAACTGACCTATTCGACAAATACTTCCAGCATACCTTCTGCACACCACTACACAAACTTTAACAGGTATCACGAGACTAAAGTAAACTACCATCACAGACAATAACGAACTTTTTTCAGTCAATTTTCCAGTCGACCTCACTCACATCCATATGACCAAACACATAACCCCAATATTTACACCGGAGATCAAGCTATATATACGAAAATTTAACAAAACACCTGGGGAAGACTGCATACCAAATATCATTCTTAAAAATGCTTCCAACGAACTCCTTTCACACCTTACTAATCTGTTTAACCTCTCCTTTTACTCAGGTTATCTACGTAATGCATGGAAATCTGCCATTATTACACTAATCCCCAAGAATGGATCCCTCTCACACCACCCTAGCGGTTTTAGGACAATTAGTTTATTAAATTGCATAGGCAAACTAATAGAAAAAATCATCACTACCAGATTGCTCTGGAAATTAGAAAACGAAAACATTTTGTAATATTCAAAATGCAGGTCGCAAAAACTGCAGATCACCTTGTATGGCTTGTAGAAACAAGCTTTACAGTGTTCAATAAACTCCAAGCCACAGTCGCGCTATTATTAGACGTACAAAAAGCTTCCGATACAGTCTGGTACAATGGCTTATGATACAAACTGTTAAAGTTAAAAAAAAAAAACCCACTCTCCTTAGATGGATTTCACATTTTCTAGAAAACCGAACAGCTAGAGTTAGGATAAACTCAAATCTTTCTCAGTCATTCATCATTAACGCAGGTGTCCCACAGGGATCAGTTCTTAGCCCCCCTACTATACTCAATCTTTGTTAACGACTTACCGCAGCCGACCACGTAATCCACCTATGCTTCACAATATGCCGACGACATTGCCTTATGGTCCACTTCATGGGACCTCCACTAGTGGCTAAGAAAATACAAAAAGCTTTAGATAAAATTATTCACTGGTGCAATAAATGGAAAGTCACACTCAATCCCTATAAATCCCAGGCTATAATCCCCCACCGTAGGCTTAACAAGAGATTAAAACGAGTAAAGCTTGCAAAACTGTATCTTTATAACACCCCTATCTCTTTCTCTAACATCGCTAAATTCCTTGGTATTACAGTCAACACAAAACTTGCTTGGAATTCCCATTTGAAAAACATTAGGAAGAAAGTGCTAACTAGAATCTCTGCAAAATCTGTCATTACACCCATGGTTGTAGATCTCAAACAATTTTATATATTTACAAAACATTCATTAGACCTCTAATAGAATATGGAGCCATGGTAATATGAAACATTAAGAAGAAGCAATTACTACTATTACAGAGACTCCAAAATCGAGTTATACGACTGGCACACCACCTGCTACACTACACACCAGTTTAATATGTGCTACCAAATACTATAAAAAATCCACTCATCCTAACGTACTCACTTCGGACTTCAAAAATATAGCAGCTACTCCCAAATCCTGGTGTAAATAATTATCTCCATACAATTTTATCCTCAATCAGTCTGACACAACGTAACTCTTGTTTCTCTTTGTTACTAACATATCTTGCTGTTTTTTTAGTCTCGTTTCAGGTCCAATACACCTTCCAAGGTCAGCACATCTCAAGGGAACTAGGCGGGCTTCATTCGGTCCCGTTTAGTGAAAGTTAGTGTTTTCGGTGTACTCCCGTTTCCTCCACTCCTAAATCTTAGGCATTAGATCTATACATCCCTACCAGGGCACTTTGATCCATCAATCCATGCCCGGCCGTGAAATGGGGTGCATCACTCAATAACCGGTCTTTAGTGTTTACGGTTACTTTCACTAGTGGAGTTTTTTTGTTTTGTTTTAAAAGAGATAATTAGTTCTGATTTAAAATTGTCGTAACCTTGTGTTTTCAGTTCTTTGGTGATCTCGTTATCTTCGATGTCGAAATCGACACCTCTGATAACAATAATAAGCTGTGGAGTGTTGTGTTTTGATGTGTTGATCGTGGCTTTAACTCTAAAAGCATCCTTGGGCCAGTGGGCCAAAATCTGTGCGAATTCTTGTGGTTCGGTGCATTTTATCATTACTCTTCCGTTGGGAAGTCGTTTTATCTCCTTCAACTGAATATCATGCGATTGTGTTTTTGAGACAGTGGTGGCGTTTTTAAATTCGTGTTTCTTAGACCTATTGCTGTTAGAATTAGTATTGTTATTATAGTTATTATTACTAGAGTTAGTGGCGTCATTATTACTAGAATTGCTAGCGTTAGTAGCAATAGGATTAGTGGCGTTGTTAGAATTAAAGTTATTTAAATCATTTGAAACTATACTTACCTTGGCCTTTTTCTTCTTTCGCCTCCTTTTATCTCTGGTTAATTTCCCTTCTTTTGATACCTGCTTCGTTGTTTCCTCTGAACCCGAGTTATAACTCTCTGATCAGTCTGTAGATGTGCTCGAAGTTTCCGAGGCTGGTCCCTCAATTATCTCGTTGAGCATTTCGATGATTTCTTCGCTGGTCAGGGCACTACCATTGGGTCGTGTAACGATCTTCCTCCTTTTGTTGTTCATAGTTTTACTAGTCCTGACAAGGACTAAAGGTCAACTTATTAAGTAAAACCCAAGTTAATACACAAAACCAAAATATTCTTGGTCTCTATAATACATCTCTCGCAGTTCCCGACTGCACATCCGCTTTGCTCGACGTCGACCGTGAAAATAGTATCATACTTCGATCACTTACTTTTGATACACTGTGACTTACAATCCAAAGTTATTTCAGCAACTATACAGTGGTGCAAACTGGGATTGAGAATCACAAGTTGTCGTCCAATGGCGTTCCAACTCTGCATCCTGTCCAATGGTTGGGAGAGCACGCTATTAGCGACTAATGAGAAGCTCTCTTACGGCAACACTATGTGCGAACGACTCAGCTGACCTAAATAAGTTTCTTGAGGGGTGGCCAGAAGAAGAGTTTAAACCATGTGAGATTATTATACACCTACCTAGATATATACCACTGCCAAAATCTGTTGTCATTCGTCAAGTCTAATTCTCAATCATCACTGACGACATAAAATATTAATTAGACAAAAAAAAAATATTCCACACACGCAGAAACCAAGAAACCTTATCAGAGTTGACACTGAACACACAACATTTCAAACTTAATCAATAATGGAATTATACCTTGGTATCAAAAATATCAAATAGAGCAAACAAACACTCCAGCAATTATAGTAACGCAATGCTACAATTGTCAGAGATGTGGACATGTTTTAACAGCATGTAAAGCATCACCGAGGTGTGGCGGATGTGGTGGGAACATAACATATCACAGTGCAAAAAAGAAGAAAAACCGAAATGTTGTAATTGTGACAAGAACATACTGCAAACTATGAAGGTTACGAAACATACAAACAAATAATTTACCAAATAAAAAATACACCATTAATAGATAACTAAGCAACAGCAAACAAAACCAACTCTGAAACAAGAGAAAATAACATATGCACAAACACTTAAAAAAGCTATCTTACAAATACCAAAACTAAACACACAGTAAAAACCAACATAAGAGATAAACAACAGCACTGAGATAAAACATAACAATACCCATATTCCAAAACCACAACAAAACGATAACACAACCAAAGAAATAAACCCAAATAACAAAATAAACTTATTTATAAATATAAGTTACAAAACTAATACAAACAATAAATTGCTTTGAACTATTTATAAACATAGGAAGAAATACATAATACCTTACATCTCACAATTATTAACAGCGGTTATTCACCTATATGGTGTGTCTTCGATCTCACCCCCTACCCATAAAAATACTATACATAGAAAAGAAAAATGTGATTACAAAAAAATCAAATTGGAAAGAATACCAAAAACAATTAACCATCGACTCCCAAACAAAATTATAACAGCTAAAAATAAAATAGATATTGATAACTACTGTCAATTAATCACGAAATGCCTAAAAACAGCAGCAAATCAGACAATATCAAAACAACAACATAAAACTATAAATAATAATACATGGAAACCACACAAACAACTGTTAACACTAATCAAGCACAGACGACAATCGGAGACAAGAGACAGCGATTTGAAATCACAAATAAAGAGAATAAGAAACCATATCAGAGAAGAAGTTAAATTGTTAAAACAAGAAAGAGCACAATAATAACACAGCATATAAATATAAAGTAAAAATCCAATATATTCAAACAACTTGAAAACACGTTTAAAACAAACAAAAACCCATAGATGAAAACATAATACTATAATAAAGTAAATAACTTTATAATAAACAACAGTGAATTATTCAAAACACTCTTCCCAGTAGACTTAAATAATTATCAAACCAACAACACAAACGACTACACAAACACAATGCTTACATACACAATTTCAGCACAAGAACTCATAGAAGCAATAACAAACACCAAAAATAAATCACCAGGAGAAGACGGTATACTAGACATTTAAAAAAAAAAAAGCACTCCGACATTATTTGAACATCTTACAGAAATTTTTAGTCTATCATCATATTCTGGTTATATCCCGGTTTCTTGGAAGCATGCAAATGTATTAATGTTCCATAATGAAGGAAAGCCAGCCAATAACCCATATAGCTCCCGACCAATTAGCCCGACCAACTGTGTTGGCAAAATTCTTGAGAGAATAATCAGTAACAGACTCTCCGCATTCCTGGAGACAACATCAAAATTACCAGAAAAACAAAATGGTTTCAGAAAATTGAGACAAACAACAGACCACTTAATTAGATTAACAGAAACAACTGTAGATAGTTTTAATAAAAGGGAATGCACTGTCGCTTGCTTTCTCGATATTGAGATGGCGTTCGACGCTGTATGGAATAATGGTCTTCGGTTTTGAATGCAAGAAATGGGACAACCGCGGGAAAATATTCACTGGCTGTCAAACTTCATGGAAAACAGATCATGTAGAACAAATGTTGACGGGACCTTCTCTGAGAGTTTCACTCCAGAAGGTTGTGTCTCTCAAGGAGGGGTAGTTAGCCCTATCCTATTAATCATGTACGTGAATAATATGCATCTAAAAGATCCAAATAATGGATACTCACAGTTCACAGATGATGTAGCAGTCCTGAAAAATGCACCAACACCAGAAATAGCAGCCACAAACATACAACCACAATTAAATAGAATGATAAAATATTGCCAAATATATAGAGTCAAAATAAATACAACTAAAACACAACCAACAGTATTCACTGAGTTAACTAAACATTAAAAGTATAACCACAGATCTATATGAATGTAGAACTACTGCAGCCTGCTACATCAGCAAAATTCGTAGGACTTACATTTGACTCAAAACTTACATGGGTAAACCACATAAATAATATAAGAACAAAAAATTGGCGAAGAACAAATCATGCTAGGAGTCTAACTGGCAAAAATAGTGAAGCTACGGCAGACAATATTATGAAAATATATAAAACACATACACATAGTCATTGACTATGCAGCCCCTGCATGGATAAATGTAAGCAGAAAACACAACTGCAAACCAAACTACAATCATTACAAAATACATTAATTACAACAGAATATGGAGTACCCAAAGCACTTCCTTAAAGTTCATGAACAAATACTCTGATACATAAACAATACCAGATAGAATTCTCCACAGTACAATAAAATATTTCGACAAAATTGGAGAAAAATTATCTGTTATGCGAACTAAACAGGAATTGATTATATGATGGAGTCCTAAACACCTCTACCTGATAAACTTATACATAAAATCATTAAGTTAAAATTAACTATTAAAAACAAAACAATGAAAATCAATAAAGAAATAATAAATAATAATAGAAAACCAATAAAAATAATAATAATATATATATATATATATACTAGAGCTAAAATAAATCAGGCCACCTATGTTCTAGGCTTAGAAAATCCGAAAGAACAATATACATGTACATTGCCCTTAAAAGGGCTTGAGTTATGCTTATCACTCTGGCCCTCATGTGTTTACTTCATATACACTAATAAGTCCGCTCTAACAATGAAAGAAAGAAGGAAATGGTCTGGGAGTACCTGACTCTCCTGGGTATACAAATCTATATATATCCAAACACCAAGAGAGAGGAAGAGAGCAAACGATAGGATGTGACTTGACGAGAGTGAGATCGAAGAGAGACGTGTTTTTTCGTGATTCTAAAACGAAAGATTGAAAAGTAGGTTCCCTTGACCATTATAATATAAAAGTCTTTTACTTCTCCAGACGGGCGAACAACTAAACATGTAAAAGAAAGAAGAATAAAGCTACATCGGCAGACACCTGAATAAATTTCTCACGATAGAGCAGGAAACCGCGATAAATCCACCCATGGCGGCTACAACCAGCCAAATACACGCGATGCCACGCGATAAAGTTACCGAAAATGTTCAAACCATCAGTACAACACGGAAAACAAGTAAGTCAAGTTTTGTTGGTGGACAAATAATAAACAAAGAAACAAGTTCCCCTTTGCTAACGCTATGTACAATAGCAAAGAAAGAATTAAATACAGTGGATAAAGCTAATAATAATAATGTAAGAAAAAGTCGTAAAGTCTAAAGAAAAATTATAAAACTTACAAATTCAACCTATCTATACCTACTTGGACGAAAGAGCACAAAGATATATCTATGATATAAAGTACCAGATACTGTTGAACGCGTTGAAGATAAAACAGAAATTCCTGGATAATTCTTTGCACACAACGAGTAATAGAAGCACTTCACGTTTAATTTACAGTTTAGTACAAAGCTAAACATCAGGCTATCTGTGATGTGCCCACCACAAGTATCGAAACATGGTTTCTCACATTATATGTCTTTACACATATCGATGTGCCACTGGAGGTACAATGCTTCACAAAGAAACGTCATTTTTATCTGTTTACTTTTGTCTTATGGTTTACAAGTAATCTTTCAGCGACTTATATTGACTAATTTATGATTCATATATATTATAACAATAGTAATTTGTAATTAAAATCTGTAATAGCTTGTTCTGTGTGGATTAAAACTATTGTATGTTACTTTATTATACTAATAAAAGCCACTTTCATTATAACGTTAAAAAAACGAAGTAGTATACGAACAAAGTATCGATGTCATTCACGTTATTTTATCATGACAGTAACACTTGGGAATAAAGAAGTGTTACATTTAGCAAGTACGTTGACGCAGTAAAGGTAGATCTCAAAAAAAACAAATGAATGTACAAATGAACTGTTATATTTTGCTCTAAACATGACGCTTCAAGCTTAAAAGCTCTTTGTACCATGTGGAATTTTCTGTCTACTGCAAATGTGGGTAAAAAATTGACTCTATAGTAAAGTATTCATTAATACAGGTCACTCAAAGACAGACAAACTTAACAATACTGCAATTTCAAGTTTTGTTGTTATTAGTGGAACGAAAACCAACTGGCCCATTTCTCTTTATCTTCCATTTCTATCCAGTTTTTTAAATATCAGGTCACGTCGCTATTCGAGGGAACAAAATCGCAGTTTAATTTGTCTGCTCTGGTGCTATGACTGCCGTGTCTGTTCCATATATAGACAATGGTCCTGTATTCAAGGTTCGGCTCTGCGCCATTTGACAGTCGACTTGGAGTAAGCGACGTGATAACAAGCTTTTCCAGATCAGACCTTCTATTGCTTCTTCGCCGTCTTGTTTTCCTAAGAATTCTGGCGAGGTTACACATCGGTTGCATTTTTTTTAACTCGTCGTTTTTTTTATCTGCGACAAATACATGAATGTGAAGCCTTTGTGACACTCATGCCACAACAGCCACGTTTTACTGTCTTGTCGTCGTTACGACCGTGATTGACGGCACCCTTTTAAACATGTTTTTCCATAAATTTATTTTGACACTGTTTTGTGTCATTG
This sequence comes from Tachypleus tridentatus, assembly GCF_004210375.1. Taxonomy (NCBI): domain Eukaryota; kingdom Metazoa; phylum Arthropoda; class Merostomata; order Xiphosura; family Limulidae; genus Tachypleus; species Tachypleus tridentatus. The sequence continues at coordinate 2,943,237 of NC_134835.1, forward strand.
GTGATGATGACACTATCCTCCTAATTTACGCTTTAAAAATTTTAATTTTCATTGGCCTTTTGAATAACTAACCCAAATTTTGACCATTGTTTTATTTTAACTTGATATATTTTTACTTGTTGTATTAGTTTTACTTTTATTTTGTGCAAAATAAGTCAGTATGTTCACACTCTGAAACACTGAAATCTCCTTTTACTGATGGAGATTTGTTAAGACGACCTTGGACAGGATTCAGGGAGGTTGACTGGTCTCTCCCACTAAAAAAAATGGCATAGTCCCAAACAAAAGGGTTCTCTCCCATTTCTTCTTCATTTAAATACAAATACCAGGTACTTGGTGAAAGTTCTTGGAGTTGCAGGAACTTCCTGGCCATCAGAAAGCAAGATTGAATGGGGGGACAAAATTATACTGAAAAGTAAAAATCAAAATCTTGTCTCATATGACTTTGGAACTTGTAGTAGAAGAGATGGTGGTTGTGAATATAATCCAAGATTCCTTCTGGCTTTATGGTCTGCCAAGCAATGCAATTTGAAAGTGTGGGATACATAGAAAGGTATTCTAGGCCCTTTTTTAGCTTTTCAGTACCATTTAGCAGGCAAAATTTCACCATAGACAAGGACATCTCGTGGTATTAAAAATATATTAAGAAACTGCATGGATAATATTGTCAGATACTGCTGCCACGCAATGGTCTAATGATGGCTTACAGATGACTGCAGCATAAAATTTAATGACAGAATTAAAACAGGGCCAGATGGCTTGTTCCTGCTTCCACCTGTGCAAGGAGGTCATGTGGCACTGACCATGGCCAATATCTCTTAAAATGAAAATATAATGATCAGTATCCCGTGGGTTACTGTCAAACTCACGAAAAGTCGGTACATATTGAAGGGGAGCAGACTGAGAGATTAATAGGAATAAAAGATTGACCAGGTGCATGACACTAAGTATAAGAAACAGTACTGAAGAGAGAAAGGTTTTGATGTAAAAGCACTTCCTCAGAGGGGTTATGTCTGTTAAAGTAATCCAGGATTAAAAAGGGAGACAGCAACTGAGAGCATCAAGGTCTGATTGATTAGAGGTCTTTCCAGGAAATATATGTAGAGAAAAAACAGTAACTGTGTGACCCAAGGAAACAGGAATGGCTACAGTCTCCAAGGGTGTGTCGTGTGACAAAGTACAGGGCAAGCACATACGTCCTGATCGATCAGCAGTGCCGTCCCTCCTCACACTTCACACGACCAGTCATTTCTGTACAAAAAACTGTTGATGGGTGACTATCAGTACGTTTTAGAAGTGTTTTGTGTCAAAAAAGGCAAGAAAAATTGATAGGAATAAATAAGCACGTTGATAAAATCCAAGTTAACATGGAAATTTCGACAGTTTCACTGCATCAAAACGGCCATTTTTATTTAAATGGAGGAGAATTAGGTGGACACCTCTTCTGTTTTTGATGACATCTCTTCTCTTTACTGAAAGTTGGTCTATCAACCTTCATGGATCCCATCCTGCATTGAGTGGGCAGGTCTCTGTCATTAAAAGAAGATTTCAGTAACTTAGAGCATGATCGAATAATTATTCTACATCTCGGAGATAGAGAAGAAGATGGGTCCAAGAAAATACACAAACCTGGAATTAAAGGAAGTGGATCTGAAGATCTGATGAAAGGATTTTTAGGGACAGGGATGAGTGTTGACTTTGATTCATAAACTGTCTTAATAATAGAGGGTAAAACACTTTTCACATGGTTTGAGAATGATTCATTTGAAGACACTCCCATTGTAACAGTGGAATGAAGTGAAACAACACATGTTCGAGATCGAGTCATAGACAGTAACTTTCGAGTCTTGAGTCAACCATTGTATATCTTCTTCTTGCAATCACCTAGGGCATGAACAAAAGTAAGACCCGTGAAACCACTACAATTAACACAATGAGGATCTATTTCACACTCATGGGCATCGAGATCCTTGACATTTCAATGAGCACATGTCAAGGAATCACGACATGAACTGCTGAAATTGGAAACATCTGAGACACTTTCGAATATGTGGACATACTTGGTTGCAGGTGGACATAGTGATGTAAATATTAAAATTAGTATATTAATCGGTATCATAATTCTATCTTTCAAGTGGAGATGCATCTCATCGCAGAACATAACCGGTGAAATAAGCTAGGGTCTCTGACTCGGAGATGTTCTTAAATACCTCTAATAATAATACTTCATGACGAATTCAAAGTAGCTGATGAGTAAGACCAATGGGTATGTCCCCAATTACACTTAAATGCAAGAGAAGTTCACTGTATTTGCAAGTGGATGTTTTCACCACTATGTCACAAGAACAAAGCCTTTGATTGACTAAGGAGAGCCAGCAAAATGGTCTCTTCTTTCTAAATAAAAAAGGGAGACATTTGCCCAAAAAAATTGCTAAACAATGTGGTCTCAGAAATTGAGGTACATGTGTTCAATAAGTTGAACATTGCTGCTCAGAAATTTTAAGACGTGGTCATTTACCCAAATTCTGATTTTCATTATTTTTTTTATAAAATTGAATAGGAGGATCACACTAAAGAAAGAATGTTTGAGTGCCCACTGACCCCACCCACCATGAAGTCCTATGAGTGGATGCACTACACTGCCAAACGGGGACAATGCAGCAATGCCAGAGTTTGTGAGCACTATACCAAAATACCAGCATAAGATAAATTATCTACAACACCAGTTGAGAACATTCAACACTGGTACTTGGTCGATCCTACCTGATTGACCCTGGGAGTGGCACCCAAAGCTGCCTGTCTACAGGAATTGAAAACCAAAGTGGTGCATTAGGGTTGAACTCCTCAACCTTCAACTTGTCACCAAGTACAACAAACATCTGTGAGGGTGTTTCGACCCTAGAGGAGGTAAACTGGAAGGACGAAACCCTCTAAAGGAGGTTCCCTCGCACATATAGGAATCAACACCAACCTGAGGAAGAAACAAAATCAAAAGAAAAAGATCGCCCCATCATTAAATAGTGAGGAACTGAAGAAGCAACAAAATGTATGAAATAACCACTGTTATGTTATACGAACTTTCAAATCAGTGTTAACAACAGAGAACTCTAAAACCTAATTTAAAAGGTATGGAGAAATATAGAAATATTTTAATTCACAAAGTGTCTTTAACTAATTTCATAAGTTTCATAAGTATTTTCTTGCAAGTAACCTGCACGAAGAAAGATGACCCCGCGCAAGGAAGGCGAGACAGGCTAAATCTACCAAAGATCCTCTTAAATGAGTAACTGATTAAATCATTTTAATTCAAACTCAACTAAACATAAAAGAAACATTTGTGTTAAAAATTATTACATAGTACAGTCTCTAGTAAAGATATAAATAATTGTTGTTGTTTTTGTCCACAAAAGCAATTACACCAAGCAAACTGCAAGACAATTTACGAGCAGAAAAGTGACAAAAAAGAACAACTGGTCACTAAAGCTGCTCGCAAAAGTTCTCCATGTAGAGGAGGTGTAAAAAAAACCCATCGTTACAAGACCGGAACTGTAATCCTCCTGAAAATCCTCGATACCAGAAGTTAACTGAGTTGCTCATTCGAAAACTACCTTTTCAGAGATTGGTGAGAGTAATTGCCCAGGATTTCAAGACTGGACTGAGATTCCAGAGCTCTGCTGTCATGGCTCTACAGAAGACCAGGAAGGTATACTAGGTGGGTCTCTTTGAAGACACTAACCTGTGTGCCATTCACGCAAATAGTGTGACCATCATGCCGAAAGACATCCAACTCGTCTGTAGAATTCAAGGAGAACGAGTCTAAATGGGGAGAGAGGTACTGTACCTTACTATCGCCAATAAACAAACGGCCCTTTTCAGGGCCGCCACATCCTGAACAAAGATTATGTCATTCGCACACTACCACATCACGGCTACTTTTACTATGTTAGTAATTTACATCTTTTCAAGTAGAATTTGCACGTAAGAAATACAAAGAGTTGTAGTTTAGCAACAGCCGTCTTTTCTCTTACGATAATGTTTGAATCAAGTCTACTCGTGCTTCTATCTCTTTACTTTGTTAACGAACGATTACTTTCCATGCTTTAAATTGTTACACTCTCTCGATGGAACAGGGTTTTCAAAAATCCTGCCTGTTCTAGTTATGTGTCGGCGTTACGAGAGAGAAAAAAATACAGGTATGTTTTCCTTTTGTTGTAATGACGTAGAACCATCTCATGAACCATACATACTCAGTTAACTTAGAAAGACAACCGTCGTATATACGAAAGTGAACACTGTTTATAGTATATCGTACGAATGCATGAATCCTAGTGAAATTTTTAATGATTATATATTTGTTTGTATATTTGTTTGTATATTTGTGCATTATGGAAGGTGGGATAAGGTTTTTCCTACACAATAGACATACCTTTTAAGTAAAGTAAAAGATCCCGAGAGGGTTTGCCCTACATTGATGTCACATTTTCTGTTGTTCAGAGAATCTTACAGTCAAGATAAAATAGTATGCAGTAGTTTTATGTGTGATATATGGAACATTTCACGACTGTGCTGTACAATGTGAAATAACGATTTAAATATGAAATACTGCATTACTCATTGTTTAATTTATATAAAATTGTTTCTGTAAGGTGACCAAGGTGATCAGTGCTTTATTTATTTTATAATTTATCTATAATTTTTTCTGTTCGACAAACTAAGTCGTCAGTCGTCTCTTTCAATTTCTCCTGCAGATGGATTCCTGTATGTAATAATGTGAACTCCAACGTAGATTTTGTACTTTCAGTTTGATCACTCTGGGATCGGAACAACCATCTATGTATTCTCCGTGTGGGACGGCCCGTTGAAAAAAAGGAATTAGTCGGAGATGCCTCAATACACCATTATGGCCTTGAATTCCTCTTGACAGTTCATTCAGCTGGCTCTGTTGGGATAAAATGAAGTGAGTACCAGTACTGGGTGTTTTCAACAGGTGATGTGGAGATTATGTCTCTTGCTTGTATTTAAGTATGTTGATTACAAAGTCGTGGAGTTGCTTCAGTGCCCTTGTCTGGCATAGTATTGCAGCCCCAAATAAGACTGTCAGTGGGGTTAGGAGACACTGAATGTTTTTCTTATGGATCCACCAACTCCAAATATACATAAAACATTTAATTAATAAGTGACCAAATATAGTTCCTATTATACAGTCAACACTCAAGAATATTTCTGTACCTCGTTTTCCAAATTTACATCCCTTGACTGAGAAAGCCTCTGGAAAAATGTCTTTTTTGTTTTTATACGTACCTATTAAGGCAGAGACGTATCTTCTTTACACCAGATGCGGAGATGATTTTGTAACCACTTATGTGGACTGTTCAATTTGCAAATTGGTAATCTCTGATTACGTGAACCTGAAAGCTGTAAACATGCAGTAACAGTGTAATATTGTTGTCACGATACTTCAAGACTTCCGGTTAGGTTTGTATAATTGAGGTGTTGTGAACACATTTCTAAATGTGTACAGAATAAAGACAAATTTGTCACAAATTAAATGCCACATGAATTTATTCCTGACACTGCACAGTATAAAAGATGGCCATTATCCATGACAAGGTTACAAATAACTTTCATTGCATGAATTACGTTTTCAAATATTAGTAAAATTAGTAATTACCCTTGATAAGTTTGATACTTTTCATTGAAGTAAGATTCATTTAGTCCTCTAGTCTATATGTTCCCAAACGTAGACCTTCTTTGTTATGATCTGTTTATGAATTCTTGCATAAGCTTTCCTATATTTATCTTTTCGACCTCATCTTTGTGAGTGTTACAAACTGCCACGTGGTTGAGGCGGCACTGAGATATAGTTGATCTTAACCACGTCTTCAACTGTCTTAACGAAGAAAAGCTACGTTCACATTCGCAGCTGGATACTGGACATACAAGCAAAATTTTCATGAAAAGAAACACTTTACTAAAATTTGCTGGCTTGTTTCATGCTTTTATAGTAAGCATCCTTCGCACCTCTTAGAGATACTGGTTTTGTTGTTCCTTTAAACATGGGCAGCTGAAACTCGAGCCGTTGTTCAGAGATTTCTGGGTAGAAGTTTATAACCGAGTTCTCAATCTTGCCAGATATGATCATGTTCTCAAGTGCCAGATATTGCCTCAAGTCATTGTTGTATGCATTGAATCTAGTGATCAGATGTTCTATGACTGTCCACAAATTTAAAATATTGGCTTCTGCAGTAATCTCTAGCTGTTCCAGAATGGTGTGCTGAGCGATCACCTGTGATCCTTCTAGGGGGTCTGCGAATGCGTGGTAGTTCAATAGGCACCAGATCTAGGGAAGTTACCTTTTTCTCAGCTTCATCAAATATCTTATTGTAATTTTCTTCTGTTTGCAATACCCACAATTTCTCAACTGTCATTGCAGATGCTTCAATCATGCCAGATACTGTCGCTGATTTTGTTTGGAATGCACGGTATAGTTCCTCTAATGCAGCTAATAAATACTGAGCCATCAACAATCCTAAAACTGTTTTTTCTTTGTCAAATCTATCCAGCAGATCTCGTACTTTCACTGCTACATTTGATTTTTCATTTGCTAATTCAGACAAAGAATCAACAATGTCACTGTAGTGATCATTAGCACATGCAATTAAAGACAGGTGGCAAAATCAGCGTGTTGGACATAGTGGGCGGATGTATTTAACTTGACCATTGTGGCTGTCTGACGATACAATATTTTCAAAGATTGTCTTGTATTTGCCCGACCTCTAGAGCAAGACACCAAGTTCATGTACCCACTAGACAGAATCTCAAACACATTCACAAGCTTAAGGCCGTTGAAATCCCTTCTTTTGTGTTCTAATTATACAATAAAATACATATTTTTGCTATCTATGACAGGAGAATATATTGTTCTTTTACCATAAAGCACCAAAACTTTATTAGAGTATCCTCGTCCATGGTATTTTCCCGCTATCAGTGGGCATGGAAAGCTCCGAAATTGGCCTTGTATACCTTTTATATAGATTCTGTTGTGTGATAGAGTTACATATTCTTCTGTATTATAAAACATATGGGGTGCCAGACCTCCCAACCAACTCCATACTTGCTCGGATGGCTTTGGTACCACGTTAATACAGGGTGCGTAAGTTTCTGAGACACACAGCATTTGTTGATATGTTCGTAATGCAGAAAACGTTCGGAAAACCTGAAAACTCCTAATGTGAAACATGAAATCATAAACATTAAGAACTTCAACCTCTTTCCAGGACTTTCATTTTAATACATATTTTTTTATAAATAATTGTTCAATTAATTGTTGAAATCAGTAATATTTAAGGATAACTGTTGGATGATTCCATTGAAATTTGTCGTACTATATTTTAAGAATGAACAATGATAAGCAGTTATGAAATGGTTTATTTTATACTAAACTAGTGTTCGACTCGCAGTCTGAGGGTCACGGGTTCAACGCAAACGAAATTGGCAGGGGTTTAGTTTGGAGAGAAAGAAGTCTGAAGAATTCTCTCCCCAACAGGGGTTGTAAAGAACGTTGTGGTTCCTCTTCTTCCCGTCACGTGGAAGATTATTTCATTTTGCTCGGAAATTTGCCTGTATTTTTTTTGTTTAAGGTAATGACTTGTGGTGGGGCATTATAAAATTATCGGGTGAGAAAAAGGGGAACGAAACAAAATTCGATGATTGTTATTTAGTTGTCAGTGTGTGGTTTTAGTTTGTGGGCGACAGTTTCGCTAGTTAACGAGAAGCTCGGCGAGAGGGCCGCGCTAAGATTATGTAGTGTTAATAACAGTGGTAGTTTTTGTTTTGGAGACTGTTTGGTCGGAGTTTGTTTATTATTCTCTCATTTTTGCAAATAACTCGTATCGATCACAGCTCGTGCTAGTCAAGTTTAGACGCGGAAGGCTTTAGAGGTGTACTGTCCTGCGTTTTGTTTTCACCGGTCATTTCGTTTTTTTATACACTTCTATAGCTGTACATCACTGTATGACACTTCTATAGCTGTACATCACTGTATGACACTTCTATAGCTGTACATCTCTTTATGACACTTCTATAGCTGTACATCACTGTATGACACTTCTATAGCTGTACATCACTGTATGACACTTCTATAGCTGTACATCACTGTATGACACTTCTATAGCTGTACATCACTGTATGACACTTCTATAGCTGTACATCACTGTATGACACTTCTATAGCTGTACATCACTGTATGACACTTCTATAGCTGTACATCTGTATGACACTTATAGCTGTACATATTATCCTGCATATTATCTGAAGCATCTGAGGTGTTTTGCAATGCCTCACTTTACCACTTTTAAAATTTCACCGCCAAACTCTTTGTTTCCATATTACATCCATCACCATTTACAATCTTCTTTAAATATGTATGTGTACCATGTATTCATTATAAACTTGTTCATAGTTGTAATAATTATTACTTAACGCATTCATTCATACTGAATTATACACAATATTCATTAGCTACATAACACTCCATAATAAAGAAAATTCCATAATTAAAACAAATTAAGAGATTAACACTAATACCCTTTTATATTAAGCTCATATACTCCATGAAATCGCAGGCTATCAGGAGAAATAAAGCGACGTTTTCTTTCCTCTGACTTCATACTATTATTTCTTGTATAATCTTCTCTCAGAACTCGCGTCGAAAATATCTAAACACCATATCTTCACTACGGGGATCCACTTATTACACTGGCCTTCCACTTCGCTATTCTACACGCACTTCTCCGCTTACATTGTCTTCTATTTGAATAGCACTGTTGTAACGTCGGTTTCCTTTTACCAGTCATTGATTACCTTAACTGTTCCATGTTTGTATTTCATACTTCTTTTATCTGTAGCTAATTAATCTTTATCCTCTGCATCGGTTCTCGAGCATCATTTAAAAACAAATCCTATTTATTTTCCTAATAATTTTGATTTATATTTATATTATGATCAGCTAACCTTGTAAATTGATTAAACTAATTCGATTTTGACATCAAGCTATTGTAATATCACTATACATTCCAATTAGATGGACTATTATTGCATAATTCAACCACTTCGGTAAAGAATTACAAGACAAAAGCACAGCTAGTATAGATGTGACTTATAATCTACTACGTGTAGACTCCATCAATTCACCTCATGCAACTACCCTATTCACTCACTCGCTTACATTAACTCGGCAGGACTGAGTTATGGATAATATTTGAATACTTCTCAACCTGGGAGTCAAGGAGTTTCAGGTCATGAGCCTCCTCCACCTTATTTACTTTATATCTTATCATGAAGTTTATACATTTACGATTTCAAATAAAAAATATCTAAGCGACTCAACATAACGTCGACACAAAATATTTAAAATGAGTAAAAAATTAAAATGTGATTAAATAAAAGAATAAAACTAAGTAATTTTATATAAAGCATTACACGTTAAAATCTAATATGAAGAAAGAATATTAACTTAACATTAAACAATTAATACAGTTCAGTGTTCCGTTGTGAATGACATCTAAATATTTAATTTTTCTCTTTCTGTTTATTTATTATAATTTTTTATTTTTGCTATCTTATTTTTAGCGATGCCATTCTTTCAACAGAACACAATGTGGCTTTGGATACATTACATCAAATCTAAAAAAATGCCACTTTTGAATTTTAATAGTTATTAAAAAAACAAAAAGACAGATTCGTTGTGCATTACATGATATCAGCAGCGAACTGGACAATATTAATATTACTGTTAACAGGCATTGGACACGGCATGTCGCTAGTGTTTGTAAAATGACAGAATTAATAGGATTTGATACAGTACCTTGCGGTACTTCAATTTGTGGGCTACATTTCTCAGATATAATTTCATCTATTTTAAATAAAGCTAATAAACATTTTACTAGGAAAGGTGCAATTTAAATTATAAAACAATTTTTTGTTAATCCATTGAATTATATTTTATCAAAAGCCCTTTCCACGTTGAATAACACCGCACTAGTGTGGTTTTTCTAATAAAACCATCTACTACAGACTCCATTGGCTAAACTAGCTGTTCTGCTGCTTTGGAATGTTTACTGGCGCATGATTTCTTTTAACAGTTCCATGAGAATTTGCACTTTTATTAGATAGTTATTAACCATAAAACATTCACATGAATCCCTTTCAATATGTTCAGTAGCTAATCCCTAAATTATGGTGGAATCTAGTTTATAGGTGGCCTTTTTCTTCTATTTCAAAATGTGTATTCACTGGGAAAAGGTATTTAGGACTATCCTCATCATGTATGCAGTACCTGTCTGGTTCGCTTACTGGTTCGTCTTCCTCCAAATTTTGTGAAAATAATTTGTACTATGTAGGAATATCTGATATTGTGGCATTGTTACACATTTATTTTTTGCATGAATTGTGATGATGTTGTTCTGGGTACTTTGTAAGCTGTTGTAAGTTGTGCATTTTGAATTGTTTGTGGTTTGGCTGGTACTAGTTTGTTTTTTATTTGCATTTATCCATGCAGGGGCTGCATAGTTAATTAAGGGTCTTATGTATGTTTTATACATTTTTTACAGAGTCTACTGTTGCTCAACTGCTTTTACTAGTTCGTCTCCTAGCATAGTTTGTTCTACCCCAGATGTTACTTTTAATATTATTTAGGTGATTTATTCATGTTAATTTTGAGTCAAATGCTAATCCTAGAAATCTTGAGGATGTAGCAATCTGAACGAGTGTTCCATTTATATAAATCTTAGGTTCTTTTTTTGTGGTTGGTTAATTTTGCGAGAACCCCTTGTAGTGTTTCTGTTTATTTTTGGAAGTTTTCACTTATTCTACTAAATTGGGGTTGTACATTTGTAGCTACTGTAACGACTATCCATGATTTAGGTCTTTCAGTATTGATGTACATGGTGAAGAGGATAGGACTCACCACCTCTCCCTGAGGGACGCCTGCTTCTAGAGTAATTAACTCAGAGTAAACGTTGAGGGAAGCTTTTCAAAATTTTTCGTTCTCCAAAAATTTGATAGCCAAAAATTTGATAATTCCGCACAGTTGTCTTATTTCTTTCATGCGTAACCGGAGACCATTATGCCATATTGTGTCGAAAGCTTTCCCAAGAGAGAAATCATGCACTCTTATTAAAACTGTGGATTCAGTTAGTCTGTTTAAAATGATATTTTTATCTACATTTTCTCAAATCATTTCTTTCTAGTAATTTTAATGTTATATCCAGGAATGTGGAGAGTCTGTTACTGATTATTTGTCCGCAAATTTTGCCTACACAGCTGGTCAGGCTGATTGTTCGGTAACTGTTCGGTTTATTGTATGGCTTCCCTTCTTTGTGGAACATTAATATGTTCGTATGCTTGTAAGAAACCGGGATAGAACAAAATTATAATGATAAATTAAAAACTGCTTTGAGATATTCAAATAATTTCAGAGTTACTATTTTTATTTTTTTTAAGGAGATGTCTTCTCATGGGGATTTGTTATCTCTTGAGTTCTTGTAGATGAATTTTATTCCTTAACATCGTATTTGAGGTGTTGATATTGGCTGGGAAGAGTGGTTCCAATAATCCTGTTTGTTAGGTAATAGTTTACTTTGTTATAAAAATATATTCATGTCCGAGTCATTGTGTGTTTTGAACGTGTTGTTTGAAGGCTGATTTTTTTCATTTGTGTGTATTGTGGTGTTGTTCTTTCCAGTGTTGGGTATCTTCTTGTTGCACTAACTCTGTTTACAAGTCTTTAGGTGTGACCAAACTTCTTAAGGATTGATTTACTATTTAGTTATTTGTAGAAAGTGTCGCATTTTACGTTTTAATATTTTAACTTCAGTTCGAATTTTATTTACTGGTTCCATAAATTATAAATGCCTTCTTAGTTTAATTACTGTTATCAGTTGGGTGTGAATTCTTACTCATTCGAAGTGTTATCAGCTGAAAGCTAAGTAGGGTTTATTTACTGTGCTAGCACATTCTCCAGCCTAATGAACGCCCTATCCCGCTCATGAAACATTGTTCAGTGGTTAACCAAGTAACCTGGTTAGTATTTAGATCGAAGTTGTTTACAGTAAAGATAAGTAATAATGACTGAATCCATTTTTCATTGGAGTTGTTCAATGGTTATGTTTCGTGTTTGATGGGACACAGTTTCCCTGGTCAATGTTAAGAGACGAGGAGCTTGGAAAAAAGGCTACGCTTAGATTGTTTAGTGCTACTGATAGTGGTAAGGGTCGCAGTTTCATTTTTGTTTGACTCTCGGAAGATCGCTCGAGCAAACTAGACGCTTCTTCTATAGCTCCCTAGACGTACTTCAATTTGACTTGTTTAGACACTCCTCAACAGTCCTTATCAGGACTCTGATTTGTGTGTAATGAAGGAGCAAAAACGTCTCCGCTCCACCCTTTTCCGCCGAGCAAAACTTCGAATATGCTGCCAGAAATTCTAACTTTGGTGACTGTTAACTGTAGCTTCAACTCTTCATTTTCCACATAACATTTCGCCCCTTCAGATTCTAAGTCCCAGGCCACTCCATCGTTCCTTTCTCTACTAGTTTCATCCCCCTCTACCCCTATCAAGTCCACACCACCAAAAGCCTGTGAATATGTACCTACTGTTCAACCCATCTAGTCTCATACAAGCAAGTTCCAAGTCGTGTCTGCCAGATCTAAACTCCTGCTCTTATTGAAGGTGTTCTAGTTTCATACCGTCAGACCGACATCGCTCAAGAGATTCTATGAACGTTCCCAGATAGCCAGTTTACCCATCTGAGGCACTATGCGAAATTATCTCCTTGAACTGAGTCCTCCTTCAAAGGATCCAAAATTACCATGCACGTTCCTTGTGCCACCCCCCAAACCAAGTTTCATGTGGTCATACAAGGCATCACGTTAGACATCACCACAGATGAAGTAAAACTCGAACTTGTTGCTACCAATATTATCACCCTTAATATCAAACGGATCAAATCCTTCAAGACCGGCCTCCCTACCCCACTAGTGGAACTTGCCATAACACTGAAAGGTATCGTCTACGTAGACTGTCTCCACACGTAATCAACACCTCAAAACATTAATATCAATCAAATATTATCATTAAACGATTAATTAAACAACAACAATTATATGGGAAACCTTTTGCACCTCAATAGAGAATTCCTGCAACCACCCAAAAGAATTCTGGAAGAAATTTAAATTTGTAAGTCATCACTTAACCTTAACTTCCATAACTTAGTACATAACAACTAAACGGTTTCTACCGACAAAAATAAATACACCATATTTGCGAAAGCCCTCAAAGTATCCTTCACAACACCCAACCTCCCCAATTTCGATAACACTCATCTCCTTAAATATAAATACCTTCCTAACTCAAAATCACGAAACATTAATCCCAAACTTAATTTCATACCTTTCCATCCATAACATATCACCAAACCGTTCACACTAACCGAGCTTAATCTTTCCATCAAACATCTCGAAAGCAAAAGTTCCCACAGAGAAAATGGTATGAATAATTGCGCCATCAAACATCTACCCCCTGAATTTTCTAAACTTATTTTCTATTTACAATTATTCCTTTTGCATGGCTATTAACCCTAATTACTGAAAAACAACCACTATCACCGTCATCCCAAAGTCTTCATCTAACTTCTCTGACCTTCAAACTACAGACCCATTAGCATCATCACACACTAGACAAAGTATTAAAAACAATCATCACTATTAGACTTACTGTCTTCACTGAAACTAATAACCTCTTATCAAATATTCAGAATGACTCCCAGCGAAAACGTCTAAGGAAGTGAGTAACAGTTTGACTTACCGAATCACTATTCCAAGCCTTTAACCGGAACCATGTTGCTGTGGATGTATTCCTGGTTGTTAGGCAAAATTTTGATTCCATGTGGCATAATGATCTCCTTTGTAAGCTGTTCTCCATAAACGTTCCGAATACCTTTATGTGCTGGATAGCGATCTTTTTTCAATAACTGCTTCGCCAGAGTTAAAGTTAATAATGAACTCTTCTATTCATTTTAATCCTAGCTGGAGTTCTAAGGCTCCGTGCTTAGCTCTTTATCATACATATTCTTTGTAAATGACATTGAATTCCCTGCCATAACTCATACCCATGCTTCTCAATACCCCAATGACATAGCAATTTGGAGTATGCCCACTAACCCTGTTACAGGCACTCACCGTATTCAGACTACCATTAACGCTATCACACTGGTGTGACAAATGGCGGGTAGCAGTCAACCCCCTCAAATCACAAGCAATCTTATTCTATAGATTCTTCAAAAAGAAAAAAAAAACGCCCAAAGTGAAGATCAAAATTCACGATACTGTAATCCCTTTTTCAAAATCTGTTAAATTCTTAGATATTAATTTTAATTCTAAGTTAACTTAAACAACCACATCAACACAATTGCATCACGTATTAGTTACCGCATCTCTTTCCTTCAAAGGATTAGTGGTATGAATAAAAGTTGTACCCCTCACACCAATATGTTCGAGTGTGGTTGCATGATACTTTGCAACATGCCCGACTCTTTAATCAAGAAAATACAAGAATTACAATACACGGCAATCAGGACTGCCTTCCGTTTGCCGTGCCACACTTCTCACTATGACGTAGATAAAACCTATGACATACCACCTGTAAAGAACATGTTTAATTCAACTACCTGCTAACTTTTATGAATGAGCAGTAAACTGTAACTCGCTTACAGCCCAGTTTACCGATTTATCATCCATCCCCTTCTCTTGGCAAACATCCCCATTTCACCTTTTAATACACTCAAGCCAATTTACTAATATCTTCTAACCCAATTTAGTAATGTTTATTATGTCTATTTATCTTTTTGTTTACAGCTAAGGCACTAACCAGATATATTATTTGGCATCTGGTTAGTGAAAGTGGATTTTTCTTGGGATACTCCCGTTTACCTCCCATAGCTAAATTGCCGGGTATTAGGATTTACAGATTCCTACCCCATTGATTGTTTAGTTTTTTGGAGTCAATATTTAACTTCTTGCAGACCAACAACAGACCTTTGTCACCAGCCTACAGCACAATCTAGTACACTTGAATGTCTTTTGTTTTAGCTCTTTATCACTAACCCTGCATCAAATTTAAGCTCGAGAGTAGTGTAAAAAGCGAATGCTCATGTTGACTGACCTCGCTGAGTTTGTATTGAAAATATACAGCTTAACAATCAGTAATGCTCTTGTTGAACGGGTATTTTCGTAACATAGTAACATCTGTGAAAACTAAACTGAGAAAGTAAATGACACTAGACTGAGCACTCTTAAATGCTTTTCATCTCTTCCTGATGTGCAAAGTGTTAAATTGGAATACCTGCCACGATTATTAATTTTAATTTCATGGTTGCCCATTTCATTCATTTTCGTTTTTTGATTTCATTGAATTTTGGGATTTCCTTTGCTTTTTGCTTTTGTTCTGTTACTTCTCACACAGTGAACAAAAGGTTTATGGGATTTCTCACTGCAGTTCTTTTCAGGGCTAACCAAGTTGATCTCTATGTATCATGACTTTATTGACTTAATGGCCCCTAAGAAGCGGTCCCAACTAAATTCTAAGTCGTTCGATATGCACATAGAGCCAGCCATGTCTCTGCAAGAGCTCTGTGCATTGCATACGGCGACCACTGAAGCCTTTCTCGAAGTCACAGCAGAGGCGTCTGCCCTGCAGACCCCTACCCTCGTCATACTCCGAGGGAGATCAACAACTGCGTGACCTTCATTCACCTCTTGCCAACGACTCAACACCTGTGAGGCCACCAACCCCAAATGAGAAAGTGTCGCCAATCACGAGATCACCTTCTTTAACTAAGCTAATAACTCCAAAGGACAGTGTACAAGGGAAGTCACGATGTCTCCACCCCTCCACCAGCAATACTGGTATCATCCGGAAAGCAAATCTCTCACCCACCAGCTATTATCATCGCCACCGACCTTCAGACAACTGGATGTCGCAAAAGAATTAGAAAGGTCCTTTTCCAAACGTCCAGTTTCTCAAAGTTAGAAGAATGCCTAAAGGTGGTATTGTCGTCAAAACCACTCACCCAAGACATTATTCAACACTTCAAGCCATGGCCACCCTCAGCTTCCAAAGGTGCCACAATCTCCATGCACCTCCCAGGTGCCACTCCAGCTAGGTCTATATAACTTAAAGGTGTACAGCATAACATCACCTTCCAGGAACTGCAAGAAGACTTCTAATTCAGGATATTAATGCTCTTAATCTGGAGCAGGTCAAATCATTGCATGCAGGTATAGCAACCCCCATTGATACCTATGATTTTACAATAAAAACAGAAAGCAGACCTACTCCTGCAAGATGGTGTCAATCTTTGGTTCTTACGCCATAACGTTGAATCTGCCAAATAGTCATTCAGCTGTCCTGTAATCCAGTGCTTCAATTGTCAGAAGTTCGGGCACGCCAGAGCCACTTACTCCGCTTCGGCCAGATGCGTTCGATGCAGAGACCAACACCAAGTCTTAGATTGCCCTAAATCACGACAGAACATGTGATGCGCAAACTGCCACAGCCCTCACGCCGATTTGTACAAGGAGTGCCCTAAATTCGTGCAAGTTACGCAAGCCAGGAGAGGTCTGGGCCATCCCAAAGATACTATACCGATAGAGCCAACAGGTTCAGTAGGGAGGCAACCAAGCTCAAGAACGGCGAGAAAGATCAACCAAGGCTGACGAAGAACACTTCACAACAAACACTCTAGCTACCGAAATTGTATGCAGACGTAGTTGCAAGATCAATACAACGACTTGAGAGCGAGTGTATGAAACATGAAATGCGCAATGAAACCCGCATTGAATGAAGACTTTTATAATCGAATAATCGATTTTGTGGGAGACGTAGTGGAATTAAGGAAAGACCCGAATCTAGGACGAGTCTTCTACCTCGACGTCGTCTGCAAAGCAGCAGATTTCTCCTTTGACCTCTCACGTAGCCATGCCTGCCTAAAAGCGCTCGTTGAGGGAAGACGCAATATGAGAGCCAACAGTTCTGGGTAAGTGTGGTTTCCTTTTTATACGTAAATATTCAATGAGGCTTACACCACAAGATATTACAACCTGATGCAAAGGGGAAAATCGATATAATATGTATAACGGTCATTCTCGAATTGAAGTATCATTTATGTCCTGAATTTCAAATGAAAAATCATCACAAAAATTGTTTCTGATGTATATTTTATCTGTAAAATATATTAGATACAGTTGTAAAAAAATCAAACATTACTTAAAAGTTTATTTACCACAAATGAATAATTTTATATATCAATAATTTGACGTTTGAAAATGTCCCTTATCATATTTCCTTTAACAGTTGGTATTCCTGACAAATAGATTTTACTTTTTGTTATATATGTTTGTATCAAAATGCAGCAAAAAATATTTTAAAAACTCACCTGCATTTTTGCTACAACCATTATAAGTTATGTCTATAGTTTTTGTTTCAACTATATTACTGTAAAGAATGACGCCTGAACATAAATTACAGGAACAAGAGAGTGGTTCCCATTTAGCAGGTGGCGTTGTGCGTGTCAATGCTAGACATTTTGGTGGGACCATCAACTGACAGGCAAAAATTCACTTTGAGGTCGGTATTTCACAAATTCAAGTCAACATTGTTACCACCATAACTTGTGGAAAGAATACAGCTTGTAAATATAATTTTCAATAACGCATTTTGCTGAAGATCCTGATAAAGTTGCACATGTGGTTGAGTGACAATAGGAATGGTGTGTGCATGTGTAATCATGTTAACAATAAATCTCTCAATGCTGTTAGGGTCAGCTATGTTACCCTAAATAGTCAGAGTTTACAGATTTAGTAACTTTGTTAATAACATTTATTGTATTACCTTTCGGTTAATTGTATTATGTCACAAAAATAGAAATGTGTCAATAAGAAGCAAGAATAGTGCTTGTTGTGCGTTATATAAGAAATGATAGGAAACAAACCAAAGACAGCAGAAGAAACACAGCACGGACCAGCAGCAACAAAGACAGGTCAAGGAACAGAGACAGCAGTGAAGGGGCATGCAGAATCTTTAATTCAATAGGGAATATTGGAAAAAGAAGTGGATGGAGAAACGTTCTTTTGTCATATGGTGTGCCCTACCCAGGAATAGGAATTGATGAACAAGATGTGTCTGTTAAGTGCATGCACAAAATCGGACGCAGCACATTTTACTGGCCCAAGTCTTTCGAGAATGTGCGCTGGTGGTGTACGAAAATGTTTTTGCCATAATTTCCGAGCCACGGTGTGTGGGAAATTGCCATTGTGCAGTTAATCCTAAAATATGGGTAGATATACTGAAGCATATATCAAAATACCATTAACACTTTTGAAAATGTTGCTGCAATTCTCTTTTACAAACAAAAGAAGACAATCCATTTTTATAAAAAATAAAATAAACAGATCATTAAACTTGGTAACCGAGTTGACAAATACTTTGGACCATAGTCAATGAAAGTCTCTCCAACAGATGCTTCGAACGTTAAAAAATGATGTCCTCTGACATGTTTGTAATTCTCAATAATGCCATTATTTTTTGCACAATAAATCTTTTTTTATAATAAACACCTATTTTGTTGGTGTTGTTCATGTAATTTCACTCCAATTTGAGAATGACCAATAAATGAAACATTCCTCAACAAAGATAGACTACCCAGTTTTACAACCACCTCCAGCCATGAATCCAGCAATATAAGGGAAATCGCATTACTCCACAAAAATATCTGCGTAACATATGACAAAACAAGTAATGACAGTCATAACGAAATTCTAGTCTGTCACGTGGAACCTGTAAACACTCTTCCATTCACATTAGTTGTATCATATGTATCTCAACGTTTGCTGGTAGACAAATCTATTACAGCAAATTCTCAACAGAAACACCTTAGTCATTTTCATTGGAGATCTCAACTCTAAACACAATAACTTTCTGTGCAACAAAACAAACTGGAACGGAACTATCCTAAGTAACTTCATTGAAGAAATAGACCTCTGTCCTCAATGATGGCACACCTACACATGCACATTTAGATGGTTCACAAAACATTTTAGATCTAGCCATTTCTACAACTAACCTCTTACCACATGTATCCAAGTTTTGCATACTACACAACATTGGAGGCGATCATGACCCCACATACTTCACATTATTCAACCCAGAGTCGGCAAACCTCGAACACCAGCCTTTACTTTTCGATTTCGCCAACACCGACTGGAACCAGTTTCGCACATACCTTAATTCTGCACCAATTCAAACAGAACACAACTGTCTCAGTGAAGCCACGATCAACTACCTAACAGACAATATAATCTTTTCTATACAAAACGCAATCTCTGCATCAGTCTCATGTAAGGAACTATTACGTGAACTCAAATCATGGAAGTTAACACTCGAAATACACTCACATAAACAGAGAAGGTGGTTACGCCGTCAGTTTATTGTTACGTGCACCCGACACATTGAAACTAATAAATAGGGAAAACATTATCAAATCACTCATTAGAAGACAAGAAATCAACTGGGAAAATTTTTGTATCTCGATTAATGAAAGTAAAAATGATTCAGCTGTGTTCTGGAAAAAAGTTTACATGAATATGCAATAATTCTAAGATGCACATAAACTATCATGGCACAACAGCACAACAGATTCAGACAAAGGCAGTCTACTTGCACAATATCTCGAGGCTGCTCTTCAGACACCAAACCTTCTATCTTTCGACTTTAACCACTATCAAACAGTCAATAATTTCATAGCTTACAATCAAGAAATATTCCAACCCAAATTCGCACATCTATCTGACAATGGTGTAGCTCATATCCACGCCGATATATCTTGCCCTGTATCATGTGCTGAAATTAAAACACATTATAAAACTCGAGAACACTACCTCTGGCATAAACCAAATCACAAACTTTATTCTTAAAAACCTCCCTGACACATGTGTACGTTAACTTACTATCCTGTACAACTTATTATCAACGGGGTATTTCCCTAAGCACTGGAAATTGGCTATAATAATCGTCATCCCAAAAGCAAACATCGACTCACAGAATCCTCCTAGTTACAGACCTAGCAGTCTCCTGAATTCCACAGGTAAACTGTTGGAAAAAAATAATCGCGAGCAGACTCCTGTTTTTCTTAAAAACCAATAATATCATCAACGCCATCCAAAATGTGGTCTGGCCCAAGAAACAAACTAATGACCATTTAGTTTGACTCACTGAAACAGTATTTCAAGTTTTCAACTGCAAATACTGTTGTTGCATTCTTAGATGTTAAAGCATTTGATAGTGTCTGGCATAACGGACTACTATTCAAATTACATAGTCAACAAATCCCATATACAATCATACGATGGATCTCAAGCATCAAATCTAAAACACAGGCAAAGGTACATGTGAATTGAGCACTCGCATCCATTTGCACTCAAGGCGGGCCAGCTGTTAGCCCATTACTTTATATTATATACATTAATGGCGTTCCGATTCCCAACACAAACATACGAGTCTCAATACGCAGACAACATGGCATTTTGGTGTAATGAAGTCTATAAATTCACTGAACATAACAAAACTATGTACATACCAAAATTCCCAGTAAACACAATAAATACATCAATACAACCATATAAAACAGAATGAACGATAGTTTTAACGAGAACGAAAGCATAGAGTAGTTAGTCCTAACTTATTTATCATGCACGTGAGTAATATGTAGACTTACCATACCTACCGCTGTCCCAATCGGTTTACTAATTTGTTTTGGTCGACACTGAATTGTCTCGGAATGTCCCGGTTTTCATTGAAAAGGCGTAAACTCCACAAAGGATAAATGGATAATGTTAAAATATACATAGAGTTCTGACTTGATTTTGACAAAAAATAGTTTTCATTTTATTAGTTGATGGATAGAGGGAGCCATAGTGCTGTAGCATGCAAATTTTCACATGTATCGTATCAAACGAAATTCACAGCTAGCTGATAGGGTCACCAGTACAAATATAATGGATTCACCAGTGGGCTGTTATTGGAAGTAATCGCGTAACGGCAGCTGCGCAAGCAGAGAGCGGCAGCATATGCAAAGCTTTCTTTGAGCAAGTGTTTGTGCTTTATGATTGCTTTATTTATTACAGTATTTATCATAACAGTTATACGGTACATGCTGAATTACTTTCGTTCTTTTATTTTAGATATTAATCCTTGTCATAATGTCCGAAGCTGGTAAAAAGAAAGTGCACATTCAAAAGTAATTTGCAAAAAGAATATCCATTCTTGAAGAAAATTTGTGGCAACGAGTCAAATGTTTGCAGTGTTTATCTGGCGGCTGCTCAGAGATAAAAGACCATTTGAAAAGTGCTAAACATGCAGCTAGTCCTTCAGTAGCTGCTCAAAGTTGAAGAGTTGAGGTGTTCTTAAATAAAAAAACTGTGTCTGGAGAGAGTGACTTGTTAATAGCTGCCAAAGAAGCAACCTTTGCTTATACATAAGCTTTAAAACAGCTGATTACTCTTCCAAGCTGATAGCAAGGTTATTTGAACCAATGTTCAGGTCTGCCAGAACAAAGAATGAGGCTATTATTTTGAATTTCTTTAACCGCAGAAAAGTTGAAAAGAGATCCAGTTCGTTTCACTTTCAGTAGATGCTTCAAACCGAAAAGATGTCAAACGTATGCCTGTCATGGTGCAATATTTTTGCTAGAGGAAGGAGTGAAAGTAAAATTGCATGGTGTCCACTTTAAGAAAGAAACTCGATTAACCGAAAGAATTGCTTGTTGTGGAGAGAACTGCAATACAAATTTGAGATGTACAGAGAAAGGGAAAAACAATGTATGTAGTTGTTCTTGATGAAAAGAAACCTACTCAAAATAAAGAATTAATTCGCCACGGCGGTTATACAAAAAAGTGCAAGTTTTGCGTTTCTTTGTGTACTGCGTTCTGTTTAAACTCCATTATGCGTGAAATAACATGTATTACGGCATTGTTAACCGTACACGCTCATGCAATTCTAACGAAACTAAGAATCTTAAAACATATAATCAATAGAAGAAATGGCATTTATTTCATCCAGTGTAGAAAGGAAAAACTAATCCCTAATTTTGTGAAGACAAAACTATTCAAGAAATTTTACCCAGTGTACAAACATCCATAATTTACAGAAAAAAACTACTAAAAGCCATGTTAAACTCGAAATATAAAATAATTAATTGACCTGAAGAAACAAAGTGAATCTAGACTATCAACTGGCCTGCTGCATTCAACCACACATTTGTTTAATGTATACAGTCGATTGAAGAAGGAACATTACAGAATTATTGTGGGTATTAGTTGTGTTGCTGATATTGTACATAACTGTCTCAGAACTGCAGTTGATGTCCTTCCTATTGAAGTGGAAAGATTGGTGGTCAAAATTTACAAGTATTTCTACATTTACACTGTGTGTGTTATACGACTGAGAGAATTCTGCGAGTTTGTAAAAATTGAGTACAAGAAGGTTCTCCAATATGGAAATACACGGTATCTGTCCGTTACTTTTGCACCTGTTGAAGATGTGTAATGAATGAATCAACAGTAAAAGACTGTTGCATTATAAACTCAATATTGACTTGAGCTGCAGTGAGTTCTTTGAAAAATAAAAAGATTTTTGGAAGAATATTCATTCAACTGAAAATGTGAATGGTCATGAAAAATGTGTTTAGTGAAAAATTAATGAAATTTAGATGTTTTTTGCCTTGCTGAATTCAAATAAATGTTAGAGATACAAACTACCAGTATTCTATTCATGTGTGTATGTGTGTAGCAGCATTAAAGCTTAAGTGTAGTTAGGTTGTAAAAGCACTTGATAAAACCATTGTCAGTACTTATTATAAAAAAACTGTAAAATGTCACAGTTTCAGGCTTAGAAATTATGATAAGCCTAGTAATATGCCACTATCGGACCTAAACCTCGGTTTTGCCTCACAGTTTGCTAGTGCGCCCTCACTCCTTCAATAGCAACAACAAATCTCCAACCAGTCCGGAACAACTTAAAAGTATTGTTAAATATGGAATAAAAATAAACATACCGAAAATCCAAGTAATACTATTCACCAGATTAAAACTAAAAAAAGTTCCACCGAAATTGTATATGAACGGATCTCTTTTACAGACTGATACCTCAGCGAATTTTTTAGGTTTAACCCACTATAATAAGTTAACGTGGATACAGCATATTAATATACTGACTTGAATCTTTTAACTAGCAAATTATGCAATAAGCTTATTAGGTAAAAAGCAAGGCCCATTATCTGATAACATAACAAAGAAACTACAAAACATACATTAGACCCATTAAAAATACGCGTGTCCAGCCACGTTAAACATATCACAAAAATAACTACACAAACTGCACTATATACAAAATTCAATCACAAAAGCATATAATGTACTTCATCAACATTCATACAAGCACGCAAGCTTAGAAACAGTGTCCGCTAGACCATTGCATAATGCACTAAATTATTTTAATAAAAATTGGCATAAAAAATGATTTATTACGGGATCTCGACAGATACCACGTACATGATGAACATAGTCCTAAGTACCTTTCTCCTATGAATATATATTTGAGAAATAGAAATTAAGCAGGCCAAACACTAGACTAAGATCTATATTTAGTTTTATACGCATCTCAAATATTTTTATATTATTAGAATGAATAAATAAAAATAAAATATAACATAAAAAAGGCCATTATGGACATTGCCCTGAAAAGGTCCGATGTAGGTATGGGTTACTCTGGGCCTCAAGCACTACATCATATTAGTAGCTGGGAAGTGATATTAGGGATGAACGAAGAGGTCTTTTTTTTTTTGCACCTGACCCGACTTGGTATATAGTTATCAACATAGCCTAATACATACCAAGTAGGAGAAATGGTGAACTTTCACGAACCAGATACCAGTTCATGACACAGTACACATTTCACCCCGCTGGCAAGTTGTATGAGCAACCACCCCTGGTATATAATATTTCTCGGACAAATTGGGACACGTTCCAGACTTAACTCGTCTCCACTTGTAATAGAATATAATACCATTAAATGATAACACATTAGACAATTTTACGCAGCCACTTACATCTCATTAAAGGCAGCAACTGCAGCTTCAACCCCGCACAAGCATATATCGCCAAACCTTTAAGGGTGGAGCCCACCTCGTAAATTTACAAACAAACAACTCGGACGACTAAAACGTGAATTTAACACATAGGATCATTTCACAAACACTCATTAACAGAGAAAACGATATCATCAAGGTACTAATAAACACATTCACTTTCAATGACATCAGCATTGTAAATAAAGCTGATCTGTTTACCCCGTATTTGTCATTAACCTTTCAGCTCCAGGATCTACTTTCATTTGATCAATGTCACTTTACCTTGGTTAACGATTTCATTGCAAATATTTTTAAGCCGCATTTTCTGTGACCGTCGAATGATATCGCCAAAAACCGTGATATCGCAAAACCAATTTCAATTACTATAAAATTTGGAATTACAGACTTACCTATCATTGGGGTTTTGTTGTCCCGTTTCTTTTTTCCATCTTCTAGTTCTTCGTAGCTGGTCGAGGATGACTCAGTCTTTCACCAGTAGTTTTATTCCTCGCCTGTTCAGTTTATAAACATTTTTTCTTCTTTCTTTTGTTTTTTGTTACTTCCTTCCCTTGAGTTATGAGTTTTATTGGTTTTTTGTTACTTCCTTCCCTTGAGTTATGGGTTTTGTTGGTTTTTTGTTACTTCCTTCCCTTGAGTTATGGTTTTATTGGTTTTCTACTTTTCTTGAGTTCTCCTATTGGTTTTTCTTTTCTCCTATTTTCGTTTTCTTGTTTTTTCTTTATTTTCATTTTGTTACTTTCTATTTCTATACTATAGTTTACATTTCTACAGTTTCACCCATAAGATCTTCTACTATTTTGTCTACATTCTCTTCTTCCTCTACTGTCTTCAGCGCAGCAGCGAAGGATGTATTTTTAGATTGTCTGTGTGTATGATTTTCTCCACACGTTTTACACTCATTTTTGTAGTCAGCAGACGAGTGACCTGCCCCATCACACTTGTTACAAATTTTTGCCGTGCAATCTGCCATAAAATGACCCTCTTCTTTGCATCTTGCACATAATCTCTTCTTTCCAAGGTAATTTGCCATCATCCTGAATTGGCCTGCGTACAAGATATTTGGGATTGGAGTCGACAAGTCGATCCAAACCCTCCTTGCGCCATTTAAAACTTGTGTTAGCGAAATATTCTTTTTATAGATTTAATATTTTACCATAGTTTTGTATTGAACTGATTGCGCATTCATTAGGCACTTTGGGAGTGAGTTGCCTCATTCTTACTATTACAGCATTCCTACCTGCAGGTACGTACTTATAATCTACACCTTTGTAGGTATAAGAACCCATAATTTACGCTTTACTAATGATATTGTACTGAGCAAAGGTACAATATAGACCACGAGTCCCGAAACACTGTTGACTGTCGACTCTTTCATGGAATCCTTGACCTTTTATCGACACCTCCATTCTTTTAAGTAATAAAATTCTATAATTCGTAGTTCAAGAAAGAATAACTTAATAAAATCATATAAATAATAATAATATATTATAATAAACTAAATTTACCTTTTTATTGTTCGTTTCGCATCTTTAATGGAAGGGATGTGGTTGATGATCTTTGAGAAGAGTGCTAATACTTTGTTGTAAATTGGCGAGTTTTAGTCATAACTCACCCCGCTCTTCAATGTTCAGTTTGTTACTCTGCTTTGTTAGGACTGAATTTACATGACGAGAACCAGCTTCAACCATAGAGAAACTTGGGTATGCAAGTAAAAAAAGGTTCACCGCTGCGAAAGGTTTTGGATACTTATTGACAATATTTACATTACTCCAGAAGTTGCTGAGGGTCGTATTTTTGAACAGTGATTTGGCTTCGAGAACCTAGGAAGGTTCAGTGAGTTCATTTTGTAAATTAGATTCAACAATTAACTTTTCTATTTCCGAATCAAATAGCGTGACAATCCAGTCAGGTACGTGCATTTTCTCCAATTTCTCAAAGCGCAAATTCTTAGCCGTTAAACCTAAGTTATAATTAGTAAAATAAGGTACTGGATGTTGCGACTTTAATATATCGACATAAAATGTAATATTAACGGATAAAATAAAGTCTTAGATCTAGCACTCCAAGTCCACCATGTTGCACCCAACGTTTGACAGTTTCTCTTTCGACAAGCTCTGGTTTAGAATTCGACATAAAACTAAATATTAATTTTGATATGTTTAACATGTACAGATAATGGTAGAAAACAGCTGCCTAAAAGGTTAATTTCGAAAGCGCATGCTGTTTGATCAAGAAATGTCAAAGGATGACCACTGTTTAACTGTCGTAAGCAACTTAATCTATTCCGTCTGACTGTTAAATGTTGTAGGGTTCACTGAGAACAATACTCCTAAGATATGGATCGAATGTGTCGGTATTCCACAGAGTGAGTCTTTCCTGTTCCTCCAGTTTCCCAGCTAGAAAGCTTTTGATTTTTCGTAATTTATCGTCGATCCAGATGCTTCAACATATTTTTCGAATAAATTAAAGGCTGATATAATTGATTACTCATTTGCGAGGGTTACTGTAATATCGTCGGCGCGCGCTTAAACTAAGGCCGATCGTAATATTTCCCTGACAGTGAAATTCCGTGGATTTATGCAGAACTATTTTTTGTGTTAATAATGTTTCTATTATTAACATACACAGTGTTGGTGACAACTGACACTCTTGACGCACTCCATTTTATATTATGAAAGCAGGGTTAGATACCCATTGATATTGTTCCTGGAATGCTTATTGTCAAATAATAATCGTAATATATTGATGAATGACGGAGAAAAGCCTTTAAAAAAAAAACTACAAAAAAAGCATGATCACTCGATCACATGCTTTCTCCCGATCCGCAGAAATCACAAATGCTTTCGCATTACTTATTCTACGTTTTTCAATAACATCTCTGATGAGACATACATCCATGGAGATATTCCGGCCGGGTGCTGGAATAGTTTGCGCTGATTGAATGAGATGAGTCATAGTTGTATTTAATATCCTTTGTAATATTGCACTGACTATCTTTTCGTCCACGTTTCATAATGTAATGGGACGAAAATCCTGGACTATTTGGGTTCTTTAATTTTCGAAACAAACGTAATAATTCCTTGCCCAAAAATTGATGGAAATTTATTTGCTATAGATACGTTTAACATTTTAACAAAGTTTTTCCTAATATCGGTCAAAATTATCTTTAAAATTCAACTGTTAGACCATCAGGTCGTGATGACCTCTGTAGGTCTAACAAAGCTGCTGCTTCTGTAAAGAGATTACTAGTTTTCTCTAATAGATCTGTGTGATTTGGAAGAGAAGTCATTATATTTTCCCATGTGGTAGAGTCCGGTCCATTTTCTGTATACGTATTCGGGAAATATTTATGAAAAACTGATGAATTCACTATTTCTGTGCACAGCGTTACCTAGTTCATTTTTTACATGGTTAATACAGTTTGCATTTCTCCTGTCACGTTATTTGTGATAAAACCCTCATAAAAGGTCTTTTTAGCTTCCAATTTTTTGTTTAAAGCATGTAATGTAATAGAATCCAATCGTTCATCATATAAAAAATATAATTGGGCCTATAGAGAATTAATAGATTCCAAAAAAATCCATGTCACTTCCTGGCATTCTATTAATAGCACTATCTAAGTGGCGGATAGTACTTTTCCTCTCTCCAGACAAGTGAGATGCGAGAGGCCTAGTCTTTAACAGCGATCATTACTTTTAAGTAGCCCCACGAATTATTGTCGAAATCATTGTCTCTTACGAGTTTCATTAATTCGTGGGTAATTTCGTTAAATAAAGTTTGTTGTAAAATCTCCAAACACTCAAACATCTTCTTTCCTGATTAACTTGTATAAAAGAAGAATGACCGAGTAATGATCCGTTACATAGTTGTTTGATTAACCCAATTCATGTAAACGAACGTACTGACAGTTCTGAATAATCGTGTTCGAAACCTAGAAGCCGTCATTCCTAACTCCTATTCCTGAATGACACCAGAAGCTAACCCGAGGTTCCTGGTGATAATTGTTCCTCCAGATATCAAACTTCCTTACAGATAGAACAGCTCAAGTAAAAGTCAACAAAACCTTATCAAAATCTTTCAAAGTAACTGTCTCAAGGATCCGTCCTCTCGCCGATCTTTTACGTTATTTTTGTTGGTGATATACCTCTTCCTAGTCTAACCTACACTTACACTTCACAATACGCAAACGATATTGCTATCTGGAGTATTTCTAGAAATCCACTAATGGCCATGTCACGCGTTCAGGAAACACTAAATACTGTCTCGAGGTAGAGAACAAGTGGAGAGTTGTTTCAAATCCAACAAAAACGCAAGCAATAACTTTTTATAGGAAATTAAAAAGACAAAGAAAAATTCTAGAAAAAGTAAAAATCTCACACGGCAATACACCTATCAACATAAGGAAGCACATCACATTTCTTGGTATCACTTTCGACTCCAGATTAACATTGAAAAAACATGTTAATAACACACACTCATCCATCAAAAAACGCATTTCACATTTGATGACCATATCTAGCAAACAATCAAATTACTCACCAGAGACTATCATCCAAATATACAAGGCTTACATCCGTTCGTTAATAAAATACCTATGTCAAGGTCAAGCCACATATAATATCTAACAACACACCATAGAAGATCCAAATACAATAAAATAAAATATTAAGAGCAGAAAACCGAATACAATCACACACACCTGGCAACCATGTACACAAAATTAGTAACCTACCCACCGTTATAAACAGGCTCACAGAAATATAATACAAATATTATTTAAAAGCAGAACACATAAACCAACTAACTGCATCATTATGTAAACTAGCCCGTGAACCTACAAAATAGATTTCACCATATAACATATTTCAACAATCACAAATCACTCAACAATATACATAATCACAGATAATGTTAATTCATGTTTATATGTATTTCTTTTTCAGATCTGGGCACAGGACAGGTAAAACTTTCGGCGCATGTCCTGTGCAAGTGGGTTTTCTCGTGACACTCTCGTTACCCCCTCCCACATTCAAATCTCAGGCATCGGATCTTTAGATCCTAGCCAAGGCAAATATTCTTGCCTAGCCATGAATCGGGTCGTTGGATGTTGATATTTCATCGGCTTTTCGGACTTCGGGCTCTGGCCTGGTTTACTTCTCTTATGCCGCCTTTGTCTCGCTCCCCCTTTTTTACCAGTCATGTTTATAACGACTCACGGCACTTCATCACCTTAAACAAGTCAAAGTAAAATACAGGTAAATTCCCAATCAAAGTTAAATAATCATTCACGTTAGGAGACGAAGAGGAACCACAACGTTCCTCACCACCCCTGTTGGGGAAAGAATTCTTCAGACTTCTCTCTCTCTAAACCCCTGCAAAGTTCCTTTGAGTTTCGGAATCGGCTTAAACTTACCTAACTTCCAGTACATATTTTCGTGCATGAGAACGTATCACGTACTATGGCGAGTACCTTTACCATACTCTATCAAGGCGTAATTTACATTACGGCACTTCCTGAGGAATATGCCTTAGATGTATCCATTTAGTGTTCCTACCAATTGATGTAAATGAATAACGTTCTTCTTTCACCGTTAATCCGCTCAAACTCTAACGCTTTGTTGAAAAAGTTACCAGGTAAGAACGTACAACAAATGGCTGGAGACATTGAAATGAACCCTCTCCTGTATCCTTATGTAGCGCCGTATTTACATCATACGGTAAAACTGGTTTATCAATCGTAAAGTAAACAGAAATTTTACGACCTATTTTAATATGATCCATAAGTTCCAATAGAAGAAAGGTATAATACTAATATCTCCACAACTAGACATATTAACTCGCCAACTAACCGGTGAAAACAAAACGCAGGACAGTATACCTCTAAAACCTTCCGCGTCTAAACTTGAGAAGCACGAGCTGTGATCGATACGAGTTATTTGCAAAAATGTAGGAATAATAAACAAACTCCGTCCAAACAGCTCCCAAAACAAAAACTACCACTGTTATTAACACTACATAATCTTAGCGCGGCCCTATTGCTGAGTTTCTCGTTTACAAGCGAAACTGTCTCCCACAAACTCAAACCACACACTGACAACTAAATAACAATCATCGAATTTTGTCTCGCTCCACTTTTTCTCATCCGTCAATTTTATAATGCCCCACCACAATTCATCATCTTAAAATGTAAAATACAGGCAAATTTCCAAGAAAAATTAAATAATCTTCGATGTGAGGGGACGAAGAGGACAAGATGACCACCAGAAAACAACCAAGGTAACTACCAATATTGCATTCATTTTTTGTTCAGCAGTACCAATTTCCCGACTAAATATATTCTCATAAGTTATGTCTAACCAACGTACAGGTGTGGGGCTGAAGAGAAACAACAGTTTCTGAGCGCCCCTGGTTTGCCTTAGGGGTATCCCCTAAAGATCTTTAAAATCAAAACGACTACCATGTTAATAACAAACAAAAAGGACGAAGAGGAGCCACAACGTTCCTGACCACCCCTGTTGAATAGAGAATTCTTCAGACTTCTCTCTCTCTCTAAACTAAACCCCTGCCAGGTTCGTTTGCGTTGAACCCGCGACCCTCAGCCTGCGAGTTTAACACTTGTTCAGTGTAAAATAAACTGTTTCGTAACTGATAATAATTGTTCAATCTTAAAATATAGTATGACAAAATGCAATAAAATCATCCAACAGTTATCATTAAACATTACTTATTTGAATAATTAATTGAACAATTATAGGTAATATGTATTAAAATGAAAGTCCTGTTATGAGGTTAAAGTTCTTAATGTTTATAATTTCATGTTTCACATTAGGAGTTTTAAGGTTTTCCTAACGTTTACTGCATTTCGAATATATCAACAAATACTTTAATATAGAGAATATGTTTACACTTTTTAAAGTCTATCTTTCACTGCGTCTACGTATTTATTGAGCATAATACTTCTTTTTTCCCAAATGTGACTTATATGATAAATTAGCAAGGTTTTCCCTCATACACTGTTCATTGTTTTAACTTTATAATCATATATGAAAGGTAACTTTATTATTATAACAAAATAACATACAATAAAGTTTAAATCCACCACAGACAGAAAAGGCTATTGCAGCTTTTTAATTGCAAATGACTATTATTACAATATATAGGTATCATAAATTAGTCCAAGTTAGTCACTTTAAGTTAACTTGTAAACAATAAGGCTTCTCCATGAATAAACACATAAAATTAACGTTTATTTTTATGTGCAATGAGTTATCGAATGGTTGATTTTTTTGGAATTAAGTTCAAAGCTACACAACGGGGTATTTGTGATCTGCTCACCACGGGTATCGGAACTATGTTTTTCGCGAGGTAAATTTGTAGATAAAACAACTCGGATTTCTTCGTATCTGAGACCAGAGATACACTTCACGCCGTCTATTGGAGCTAAATATCTATGGTTGGTTTCGCGAAAAGGTGGGTACACTCTATTCAACTCGTATTGTTAGTTTCTGACAAAAAGCGAAGGAAAGTTCTCCGGACGAGGCAAAGGTGGCAACGTGCAGGCCAATGCAAACTACAGTTCAAGAAGGTCTGGGTGGATACAAGTATGCCACACTAGCCTCCTGAAAAACCATGACAGCAGAGATCTGGAATCTCAGATTAGTCTTGAAGTCCTCCTTCCAGTCTCTGGGAATGTATTATTTGGCTAAGGAGCTTAGTTGACTTCTGGTATTGACGGATTTCACGTAGAGCTACAGCTCCAGGCCTGTAACGTTGAGATTTCTTTACACCTGTTGATGGAGCACTTTTGCGAGCAGCTTTAGTGGCCAGTTGTTTTTTTTTTGTCACCTTTTTGCCCGTGCATTTTCTTGCAGTTTGCTTTTATCGACAAAAATACAACAACAATTATTTATATTTTTACTAGTGGCTACAGTATGTAAGAAGTTTTAACACAAATGTTTCCTTTATGTTTAGTTGAGTTTGACTTAAACTGATTTAATCAGTTACTCATTTAAGAGGATCTTTGGAAGATTTAGGCTGTCTCGCCTTCCTTGCATGGCCTCATCTTTCTTCGTGCAAGTACACTGAACAAAAATATAAACGACCCATGTCATGAGTTTTTATTAACATTAAGGACATGCAATATATGAAATCAACCACAATTCATTTTGTTATTGAATAATCTTTAAATCACTGTCCATTACATCTTGATATTGGCATATGAACAGGACTGTCACTCCTTCAATCATGGTAGGAGTCAGGCTGAAGAAATTCACTGTTCAGTATCTTGTGTGTCCACCATTTGCTTCTGTCAGAGCAACACATCTCTTTCCCATGGAGTTCACCACGTTGTCTATGGTGGCGTGTGGGATGTTATTCCATTCTTGCTGGAGTGCCACACGGAGCTGACGCACATTATCCGGAACTGGAACACGGTCGCGAACACGTCGATCCAGAACATCCCAAACATGCTCTATGGGCGACACGTCTGGCGAATACGCAGGCCAGTCCAAAATTGGAATGTGCTCAGTTTCAAGGAACTCTGTGCAGATCCTGGCAACATGTGGTCGGGCGTTGTCATGTTGGAAGGTGACATTATGCTGCCAGACAAACGGCACTATAATAGGGTTGAGGATCTCGTCCCGATATCGTTGCCCATTTAAGTTCCCCTAAATGAAGTGCAATTGTGTTCTTTGCCCATACACGATGCCTGCCCACACTATAACATCACCACCTCCATGTGAACAAGGCGGATGTGGCGATCCTGTGCTGGAGTGGTCGACGTGGATGAGGTCGATTTGCAGTGCTGCTCGTCTGTTGAAAACGAACTCTCAAACGTCCGATAGTGAACATTCAGTTGCACAGTGACCACTCTGGTGGACATTCCTGCTTCCAATATGCTAATAGTACGTTCCCACATGACTGGAGTTATCTGAGGCATTGCTGCTTTTCTCAAAATTTGACATTTTGGGGTGGCCTATTATTTTCCCAAGTATAAGGAGTGTCGGAGTACTGCTCATTCTGTATGAGCAGCGTCTGGATATGCCACACCAATGCACTCAGTGAAATTAACGTATCACTGAGCAAATGCTCATAGGCAGTGGTAGACTCAAATTTGGGACACTAATCAAGAGAAATGTCCATTTTGTACAAGTAGGAGTATACACTAACTTTGGGTGATACTTTTCATGTGAGAACAATATTTCACATGGGGCGTTTATATTTTTATTCAGTGTAACTTGCAAGAAAATACTTATGAAATTAGTTAAAGACATTTTGTGAATTAAAATATTTCTATTATTCTCCATACCTTTTTAAATTAGGTTTTAGAGTTCTCGGTTGTTAACACTGATTTGAAAGTTCGTATTACATAACAGTAGTTCCTTAATACATTTTGTTGCTTCTTTAGTTCCTCACTATTTAATGACGAGACGATTTCTTTTTTTATTGTTTCTTCTTCCCGTTGGTGTGGATTCCTGTATGTGCGAGGGAACCTCCTTGAGAGGTTTTCGTCCTTCCAGTTTACCTCATCCAGGGTCTAAACATCCTCACACACGTTTCTGTGCTTGGTGAAAAGTGAAATGTTGAAGAGTTCAACCCTAATGCACCACTTTGGTTTTCAATTCCTGAAGACAGGCACGTTTGGGTGTTACCCCAGAGTCAATCAGCTAGGATCGACCAAGTACCAGTGTTGAATGTTCTCAACTGGTGTTGTAGATAATTTATCGTATGTTGGTATTGGGATATAGCACTCGCAAAACTCTGACATTGCTGCAGTGTACATGTTTGACAGTGTATTGCATCTACTCATTGGACTCCATGGTGGGCACTGAGACATTCTTTCTTTAATGCAAATACTCCTAATCAAATTTATCAAAAATACTTCAAATCAGAATTTTGGTAAATGACCACATCTTCAAAATTCTGAGCAGCAATGTTCAACTTATTGAACACATGTACCTCATTTTCTGGTATTACATTCTTTATCAGACAAATATCTCCCTTTTTTATTTAGAAAGAAGAGACCCTTCGGGTGGCTCTCCAAAGTCAGTCAAAGGCTTTTTTCTTGTTATTTAGTGGTGGAAACATTCACTTGTAAATACAGTGAACTCCTCTTGCCTTTAATAACTATTGGGGATATACCCATTGGTCTTACTCCTTATGCTACTTTGAATTCGTCATGAAGCATTTTTATTGAGAGGGATTTAAGAACATTTGCACAGAGATCCTAGCTTATTTCACCACCCAAGAATGTTGTGCAGTGAGACGTATCCTTACTCGCAAATATAGGATTATGATACCGAACAATATACTAAGTTTGACCTTTACATCATCAAGTGTGAACAAATATTCCAAACTGTCTCGGATGTTTCCAATTTAAGCAGTTTAGTCACTCAAAGACATCACGTCGTGGTTCCTTGAGATGTGTTCATTGACATAGCAAGGATC
The DNA here is from genome assembly GCF_004210375.1 of Tachypleus tridentatus. NCBI lineage: Eukaryota > Metazoa > Arthropoda > Merostomata > Xiphosura > Limulidae > Tachypleus > Tachypleus tridentatus. Next base: position 2,977,942 of record NC_134835.1, read on the forward strand.
TTGATGCCAGTAAGTGTGAAATAAACCCTCATTGTGTTAATTTTAGTGGCTCTCACCAATCTTACTTTTGTTCATGGCCTAGGTGGTTGGAAAAACAAAAAATACAATGTTTGAAAATGGCTGACACAAGGCTCGAAAGTCACTGGCTATCACTCCATCTCAAACATATGCTGCTCCACTTCATTCAACTGCTACAGTGGGAGTGTCTCCAAAGTAATCCTTCACAAACCATGTGAAAAGTTTTACTTTTCATTATCCAGCCAGTTCATGAATCAACGTCAAGGCTCATTTCTGTCCCTAATAACCCTTTCATCAGATCTCCAAATCCACTTCCTTTTACTTCAGCATTCGGGTATTTCCTCGGACCCACATTCTCCACCTCCGAGATGCAGATTAATTATTCGATCATGCTCTTAGTTGCTGGAATCTTCTTCTAATGACAGAGACCTGCTTACTCAAACAAGGACAGGAACCATGAAAGTTGACTGACATACTTTCAGTAAATAGAATAAAGAGAAGAGATATCACTAAAAATAGAAGAGGTGTCCACCCAATTTTTTTCCATGTAAATGAAAACGGCGATTTTGATGCAGTGAAACTGTCGAAGTTTCCATTTTAACTTAGGAATCATTCAGCACGTTGGTAAAATCTATCATTCTGTGTGCCTATCTTAACCCATCAGCAGTTCTTTGTACAGGTCATACAATTGCTGTGTGTTCTTCCTATCTATCTCCCGGAAAGACCTATAATCAATCAGACCTTGATGCTGTTCTTGAACAGTTGCTGTCTCCCTTTTAATCCTGGGTTACTTTAATGGACATAACGTCTCTGAAAAAGTGCTCTTACGTCAAAACCTATGTCTTCAGTACTGGTTCTTATACTTTATTGTAATGCACCTGGTCAGTCTTTTATTGCTACTAATCTCTCAATCTGCTCCCCTTCAATATTTTCCCACTTTTCGTGGAGGCTGACAGCCACCCACTGGGTACTGATCATTTTGAGAGATATTGCCCACGGTTAGCGCCACCTGACTTACTTGCCCTGGAGGAAGCAGAAACAAGCCATCTAACCATGTTTTAATTCTCTCATGAAATTTAATGCTGCAGTCATTTGTAAGCCATCATTAGACCACTACCTGGTAGTAGTGTCTTACTATATTATCCATGCAGTTGCTCAATATATTTTTAATACCTCGACATGTCATTGTCCATGGTACAAAAAACCTAAAAAAGAGCCAAGAATACCTTTTTTATGTATCCCACACTTTCTAATTGCATTGCTTCTCAGTGGTCCCGTGCACATGCTTGGCAGGTAAGACTTCAAAGCCAGAAGAAATCTTGGATTAAATTCACAACCACTATCTCTTCTACTACAAGTTCTAAAGTCATATGGGGAAAAAATTTGATGTTTAGTTTTCAGTATAATTCTGTTTCAATTTCGATCTTGCTTTCTGATAGCCAGTTAGTACCTGCAACCCAGAAAACTTTCAGCAAGTGTCTGTCACTTCTGCTTGATCTTCCACTTTCTCAGCTAACAAGACATAGTCACAGTGATCACCTCTTTCCATTCAGAGGTTTATCGAATGACGGAAAAGAACCCCAGGAAAAGGTTTTAGCTTCTTTTCTCTCTCTGAAACCATTTTCATGCACTTTTATTGCCATAAGGGTATTCACCCCAATCCCAAGCATTGACTTTGAGAATTTGTAGTTCTTGTGGTCTCTGATACAAAGTTATTGTAGTTTATCTTTAACGGAAGCTTACCTTGAAACCACACATCAAGCAGTTATGAGTGAAATGTACAAGAGTAATAAACATCTTTCATTTGCTTAAGCTTTTCTTCTTACGGAACAAAGACTCTTGCATGCGTCTAAAAACTTGGGTATATCCAGAAATCAATGATAAATGTTCATATAATCTCCGAGTGCCTTCTTTTTATGACTAGTTTAAACTTCCATTTCTGTTATGGTTTTGGGGAGGTATTATACAATTCGATATTCTGTACAATCAAATTTTGTTGATATAATTTTTGTATTAACTGGGAATTTCGGTGTATACATAATTTTTGCTTAATTGTATAAAGCTGATTTTTCTATACAAATGTGTTCATGTCTGCTTCGTGGTGTATTTTAAACGTCTTTGAAAATGTTCTTTGAATACCTCCTCCTTTTCAAGAGTTAATATGTGCCGGTTTGTTGGGAGTTTTTAGTGGCAGGTATTCATTGTTTGGTTTTCCAGTGTTTATGAATCGTTTTAGATGTGTTCAGAATAGTTTTAAGGCAGTTTTCTAGTTTAGTTGGGAACAAATGTTGTTTCAACTGTCTTGTTTTAGATCTCGAAACTTTCTCAGTGTTTATAAAGGTCTTTAGTGCTGGATTTCTATTTTGTATGAATTGTCTTCACAGATTCCTTCTTTCTTTAATCATTTCTATTATTTCTTTATGTGGTTGCCATGTTTATGTTGTTGCTTGTTTTAGTAACATTAGGCAGGCTGAGTGATTGGTTGGGTTGTAGTTAGTTTTTGGAGCTTCAAATACTTCCTGTCATAAGATTTATTTATTTTACATAAAAATATACTGGGAAAATAGAACACATAATTTATGCTTTAAAAGGTATAATAAAAGAAATTTCAGAGTAAGAATTCATTCATGTTTTCATATACTTTATAGTTATATCTAACATACATAGTTACATGTTTTCAAACAGATTAACTTTTTTAAATTTTCTTAACACTTTTACTAAATATTCATTTAACACTATAGTACTTAATATGATGACCAATGTTTAAGAATTATGGCATTAGAATACTTACAAAGAGTTCTTACGAGAAAATGTCTCATTAAGGCACTGGAGACGTTAAAGTAGTGTCCAGAACTTGTGTAGAGACTACAGGCTATTTCTTTCTCACGAGAGAGTGCTTTGTGGACAATTGTAAGAATTTCTGTTGTTGAGGGAGAACTCGTTGAGTCTGGAAACAACTTTTGTCACGGGAGAGCTGATTTTTCGGCTGTTACACGAAGTTTCATTCGAATATTTCCTCACGATCCATCAAATAGTATGTACAACTACCCGCAAGTAGTTCCGATACTTAGTTGATCACTTGTATTATGATCGTGGGCAACAACTAATGATGAAAACAACTCTGAATATGCAATGGTCACAACTAGTGAAGGTGTATAGTCAGTCTCTTCCTCTTGCATCAATATTCTATCATAGTGCAGGCTGCCTTCCTGTTTTGTAAATGTAAAGCTCCACAATTATTGTTCTTTCTCATCATTAGCCCCAACTGTCGTCAAGTTCTCAAAGGTTCTTCCTAGTTCTGGTTCGGTAATGCAGCGTCCATAGCTTGCATAACCTTTTTACTGACATCGGTAGTGTCAGTTTGTTATATTCTAAATATACAGCAGAAAATTGCTAAACATGTTTCTTTTAACTGATCTTAGTTTTATAATCATTTAAAAATATATGAACAAAAAAGTTTAAATACTTCTGCACCCATATTTCACTGTATCACCCTTCTTATTACATAAGATTATCTGAAACATTTGATATATATATATATATATATATCAATGTTTCACTCCTCCCTACTTAATAAATATTATCTCATACCATATCTCAAAGTTTCATACAATCTTTTAACATTGAGAGTATCTAGTTCTTCTATTCTAAATATGCAGCACAAGTCTATTGACGGCTTTTTCCGAATGTCTTAATTAACTATTCTTTACCTTGTCAGCGTCAGTTCTTGTTAAACTAGAAGTAATTTGATCATATGGCGACAACTTACTTGGTATGTTCAGTTGTCAATATTGTAAAAACATTGCTTCGTAAACATATTTTGTTATACTTCATTACTTCCTGTTTATTTTAATAATTATTTGACACATCCAGATATCTAGCGATGCCTCACTTCTCCCTCCTTAAAAAAAAAAATTCCTTAATGAACATTTCATCGCCAAAGCTCTTTGTATCCATCCTTCTATTTACACATCGGTCATCGTTTGCTGTTCTTTCATTAATATTATGTCTGTTAACATCTGTTAAAATATCTACTTATTAATATTGATTATAGTAACATAAAATTACATATCTCTTACATAATAAACAAAGGAAATTTCACAAAATTAAAAATATCACAGTAGCTTCAGTTTCAACATATAATGATTCTCGACTTTTTTCTTTTATTAATATATACTTCTTGTGCCTTCCTTGAAATTCTTGTCAGAAATGTTGAAATATAGTCTCGTTGCTATTAACAACACAATCATAAGGCCATTTTGCACAATGTTCACGTGGATACGCGTAGTAACTACACATAACCGGGTCATCGATTCTCATCCTCTTACATGGTTCTCTAAATTTATACACGTTACTCCCATTACTTTAATAATTAATTTCTTTTCTAAATCCTTCGTGTACACTTAATCAAAAATTTGACACACGTCCTTATATGGAGCTATTATTTGAAAAAATCATGCACACAGTCTTTCCAAGTCAGTTCATGAAGATAGGTGGCACACCAACCTACAAGTCTTTCATCTTCATACTGTTTTTCCTTTGAAACTGGAGCTTTCTAGCAATAATTATCGGTCTAAGTGGTAGAACAGTCCAAGATAGTTCTTTCAGGGAATATTTACCTTCTATCATTACTATTATTGTGTTAGTTCTCCTGTAATAATTTTACTTGATTTAAGGGATATATAACAGCTTTAACTATGCTTCATTATAGTATATCGAGTCACTAACAACTTTTTGAACCATTTGGACTTCTTCCTGGACTTATGACAGTAGCACACTTCAATATTTGATACATACTTCATACTTCTGTTTATAACTCCCACGCTGGTACAGGGGTAAGTCTACGGATTTGTAACGCTAAAATTAGGGGCCCGATTCCTCTCGGTCGGCTCAGCAGATAGCCCCAAAGTGGTTTTGCTGTAAGCAAACCAACACACTTCTGTTTTTCACTCAACACTTCTCTGTTCACATTGTTTTTCTTCAACACTCGTACTGTCGTAATGTTGGTTTCCTTTTTATCTGTCACTGATTTACTTCTGTGGTGATATTTCATCACTTCTCTTGTAGATAATCTTCTATTCTCGGACATTGGATCTCAAACTCTTCATTTGAGTTCTCGAACATTCTCTATCACATACATTTTATTTTCCTAATAATTTTTATCTATATATTAATTTTATAATCAGCTAACCTCACCAATTGGTTAAACTAACTGAATTTTGATATCAGCTATTATACAATCACTCTGTATCCTAATTAGATGGGTTATAATCACATAATTTAACCACTTCGGTGGCCTCTAACCAAGTAAGACAACTCTATTGTTGCCTGGCTCTGTGCTAATTTTATTTTTATTTTTGAATTTACACAGCCCATCTAACTTTCAAAATGTCATTAAAACCAATCTTTCACGTACTGTATATAACACCACACTTACTAGTATTACTACTAAGCATAATGTTAACTGAATTAATCAACTTCCATTTATCTAACCTACTTACTACTGATGTAGCTCTCAAGTGATTTATATGTTGTTGAAATTTCCTGATACTTAACCCTACTCTCCAACGGGGTCAGGTTTCGGATTTCATCCAATATTTTGGACAGTCTTTTAATATCTGAATCTACGTTTATTTTCCGAATTAATTTCGACTCTTATAATCAACATTCTTACCAATCAGGTACTCTTATATTTAACGGAATTCCTGTATATTTTATTCTACTTCTAAAACTAGAGAGTAATGTAATTCCTTGGCTATGAGCAGAACAATTTCTAGTTAATATATCTACTGTTCTTTAGTTTAATTACTTCATTTCGATAATCAAACTGATCTGCATTTGATTTAAGGCGTACTACCAATAAGGCAAGTTCATCTTTCACATAAAATAACGAAGTTCCTGGGGTCTTTCCAGAGTAAAACTGTTTATGGATAATTTTCTTTTGAGATAATTCGATTATCTTTAATTCCTGCAAATATTCCATAGCTCAAGCCGTAATGGGAACCGTACAAATTGCTAAACTAGGGTCACATACTCTAATGGGTCGTTCTAAAGAATTTAGCACATAAATACGTTCATCACTTAACTCTGCTAATGCTAATGGTGACGGTATGATTTCATATAATCTAAACATCCTGTCAGCTCCTTTCTCAGGTATCTATAAACATTCTTAGCATATCCCTCACTGCTGGCTGTCTTCACATCAGCTCATGTACATGTAATTCTCTTGTGTGGATGCAATTTTCTTTCAACTTCATTTAATAGTTTCTCTAATTTACTTGGTGGTATAAAGTATGAACGTTCTACCTGCAGTTGTGTGCAATGCTTATACTAACTCAGCGCTACTATTTAACAACTGTAAATGATAATTGTTTTAAGTTATTCTGGATTCTAGAATTGAAAACTACTATTTTAATACTTGTCTTATATCAGAATAAATTTATACTTATATTAACAACAATAAAACTCAAACGAGTCATTTATTTGGTCTTTTCAAAGTATTTTTTCTTTATAATTCTTTGATAATAACCAAATTGTCCTTATTATAATATTTAATTGGAATATTTTTTAAAATGATTTGATATTGTTGGCATAGTATTCCTTATGCAGAAATCAATGGAAAATCTGGTTGCGATTCTTATAATATATAATTTTGCAAACATTGTAACAATTTCATCTTATGTTCGACCCCGCCATCCCAGCATGAGCAATTAAAAATTTCAATAGATTACGAATTTTAATAATAGTCTTGGTAGAACATCCGTTATATATAGAAATATTTGATTTCAATATAGCAACTATCGTCCAACATTTTTAACCAAATGGTCCCTTCAGTCCAGTGTTCTGTTCTAAAGGACACGTAAAATAAATTTTTCTACTTCTTCTATTTCTTTATTATAATTTTTAAGTTACACCCTTTAATGCTTCTAATATTTTTAGTGATGTCAGTTTTTCCAACAGAACACAATGAACTTTATTGTGTCTGGATTTAGATACATTCGCCACAAATTACACCATAATTCGAATTTCAATAATGCTAATCGTACATTTTTAATTGATATTAAACAAGAGTAATTTGTCACCCAGTACTTGATATCATTGGCATACTGGGCAATATTAATATTGCCATTAAGAAGTTTCGGACATGGTATTTCCGAAGTACATAGAATACAATAGGACTTAATACAATTCCTTGCAGAACTTCAATTTGTGGGCTAAATTTCTCAGAGGTTATATCATCAGTTGTTTCTGCCACTGAAAAGTTTTTGATTAAACAGTTCTTAGCACCTCTCATTCAGATTTCTATAGAAGACAAGACAGACCAAAACTTAATCAGTAATGGTACAACAAGTACAGGAGCGAGTCTTAAATTTTCAGTTCCACAAAGGAAGTCGATTCTTTGAGAAAGAAAAGAACCCCAGTACTCAATATGTCTTTATTCCCGTCTCTTGTTTTGGCTTATAAACGCTGGAGCACCAAAAATAGTACACGATATTTGTGGGGCCAAATACGGACTCAATCTCGTGAGCTAGATTGTTTGGAACAATGACTCGTAATCACTTGGTATCGTTAAGATTAAATTCTGAATTCAAATGGAGTGCAGCCTCAGAAGATGCACCATGCTGCAAAGCTAATAGTTACAGTTAAAAATTGTATGTCATTGGCTCAAAGTACAATATATTGTACAGAAATAAGTGACAGCATAAGATACTGGAGGATGAGGAAGAACCTTTATTCCACTCAGTGTCAACAATGCTTAGAGCCAACATTTGTGGGAAAAATGACGGTTAAGTAAATAAAAGATAGGTAAATCTTGATGCCGGAAAGTAAAGTGTTACTTATATATAGTAAAAAATTGAAACAAGAGTTACGTTGTGTTAGACTGATGGAGGATAAAATTATATGGAGATAAATATTTACACTAGGATTTAGGAGTAGCTGCTATGTTTTTGAAGTCAGAAGCGAATGCGTTACGATTAGTGGTTTTTTTTTTATAGTATTTGGTAGCTAGTTTAATGAATCGTTCGGAAATTTGCAAGATTTCAATGTGTTTCTGAACATATTCAGCTGTTGTGTAAAGTGGCAGGCGGTGTGCGAGTCGTATAACTCGATTTTTGTGTCTTTGTAATAGTAGTAATTCCTTCTTAATTTTGCATGTTACCATGGCTCCATATTCTATTAGAGGTTTAATGAATGTTTTGTAAATATATAAAGTCTAGCAATAATAACGCCACTAACCATCATACTAATAATGCCACTAATTGTAACATTTACAACGCCACTAACTCTAATAATATTACCAACGCTACTAACTCTAATACTAATTACGCTAGTAACTCTAATAGGTCTAATGAAACACGAATCTGAAAACACCAGCAACGACACTGATAACACTAAAAACACCACCACTGTCTCAAAAATACAATCACACAACATTCCTCAATACAGAATCCCAACTCTGTTTATTGAAGGAATAAACAACACGACATGCATCCGTCAGATCGTAAAACATCTGAGGGCTTATTACCCGGGCATCCTGTTTAATGAATTCGAACACATTTTAGCCCACTGGCTCAAGGATGCCTTTGGGGTTAAAGCCACTATCAACACACCAAAACACAACACTCCACAGTTAATTGTCGTTATCAGATGTGTCGATTTCGACATCGAAGATAACGAGATCGCTGAGGAACTGAAAATACAAAGTTATGACATTTCACAATCAGAAAAATTATCTCTTTTAAAGCAAAACAAAGAACGCCACTAGTCAAAGTAACCATGAACAATAAAGACGACCAGGACAAACTACTACAAGACGGTTGCTTTCTATTCTTCACAAACCACACGATCGAACCGGAGAAAACACACCACAAGCTTATTTTACAATGTTTTAAATGTCAATGGTTCGGACACACAAAAACCAATTGCATGGCCAAAGACATACGTGAGATGCAGCGGACCTCACGAGGTTGCTCAGGTGTTCCAACGATCGTAACCATAAATAAATGGATATTTGGGTTGTTTCTGAAGAATGTCTTGAGGATGGTTGGATATAGTCATGTAGGAGAAAAACGAAGTCGGAGGAGAAAGGGAGGGACGACACATGAAGTAATCGGGTGTAGAAAGATATAAGAATAGTACGAGACAGGATAACGTACCTCTTTTCAGGGACTGGGTATAGACATACCCAATAATTTTGCTGTGGGGGGAAATGGAAGTGCCCCGAGAAAACCCACTTTCACAATCAGAGCGCCGAATAATCTACCCTAACCGTGCCTTGGATAGCAGGGAAATTTGTAACACGAGGTTATGGAGGGGATAGGCATGGTAGTTCGTCATTGGCAGGAAGTTTTTCTCTTCGTTTAAATTCCGTGCTGCAGGATTGAAAAGTAGCCAATAGCGTTTTGGTTTGCGAATTCGCAGGGTCCGTCCCTTACCAGCGCCGAGCGTCTTAAACTACTTGCTGCCGCAAGCACGGCCATGTATACAGATGATGACCATAATACCTCTAGCGATTCTCTCTCTACTATCACGGCATCCTCAAAGAGCTCGGTTAAACCAAGCAAATGCCCTGAACCACGTCCCACAGCTAACCCAGGTGCTTCTTCTTCTAGCTCAGTCACCACTAAAGCACCACCTCCAGTCATCGTAGAAGGTATTCCTGCCACGTTCCGACAACCGCAAATAGCTGCCGAACTTCGTCGGCTATTTCCAACAGTCACATTCAACAACGTACGTCGGCTTCCCCGTGGAGGGATACTTATTAAAACAGAATATCCCAAGGACTATACCATTCTCCTTAAAGCATGGCCAACTGATGCTTTTAGTGGCATCCCCTTAACGCAACGGGTACCATCAGAATTCCCGAGGAAGACTATAGTCATCCGAGGTATACCTCATGATACCTCGGACCAAGAAATTGACGAAGAACTTAACCTTCGTGAAGTCAAATTTTTTTAACTTTTCCAGAATAAAATCTGCAAGGATACAGCAGGTCACACCTCTCATTAAAGTCAGTATCACTGACAGCACTCAAGCCACCACCTTCCTGAAAAACGGTATTATTCTGTGGTTCCGTCGCTTTCGTGTTGAGGAGCCTAAATTCCCCGACTATAATATCCTACAGTGCTTTAATTGCCAGCGTTTTGGTCATACCAAAAACGCTTGCACAGCCAAACCACGTTGTACCAACGTTCTACTAGCAGAAAACAAGAGACCCGTAGTTATGCTGACACGGTAAAGCAAACATCACTGCCACGACGTAAGGAAAACGACCCATCTAAAACCAAACCTGCCACTCTATCATTTATTAAACCGTCACATGTAATAGCTTTCATCGTTAAAGTCATGATTGCTGCTGGCAACGAAAATCTTGACCTCGGCCAGTTTCTTATCGCGTCATGTAAAGCAGCTCAGGACTATTTGAGGATCCGAGGTTTATCACCCGATACCCTCGAACAACGCCTCATTGAAGGGCTCTCCGAATCTTCCGAATAGGTAAGACCAAAAACTTCTTTACCTTCTTACACAGTAATATTCAAGGTGGACTTAATTATAAAAAATACGAGCTTTTTGAATTAGCTACTAACCTAGATGCTTCTATTATTACTACAAATGAAACTCTACTCAACAATAACAATTACTTTCTACTCCCCCATTATAAGGTTATTTCAAAACCAAAAACCACTAACACCAGAGGCATCGCACTTTTTTACAAAGAGAACTTGAACATCACCTTGATCGACCACAACATACCAACCTTCCACGAATACATACTTTGTAAAATCAAATTACCGCCACTACCAGATATAACCCTATTAGCTATATATATATATATATATATATCCCCCCAATCTACCCTGGACATCGCATTTCTCCACTCCATTATTAGCACATTTAACAATGTAATTATACTTGGCGACCTTAACGCGTCGCACCCCACACTCCGAGGTTACACTACAAATACTTCTGGTAGAATTTTAGCAAACTTTGTGCATACACACAACCTAAATGTAATTAATAACAACTCACCGACACATACACATCACAATGGAACACAAAGTGTAATTGATCTAGTGATCGCTACCCCACCAATCACACATCTAATACACAACTTCAGGGTACATGATAACATCGGAGGAGATCACAACCCTTTATCTTTTCAATTAAGTAATCCCAATTGGAATAATTCCACCAGAACCGCAATCACTGATACCCCTAATAACTTTTTTAACTTCTCAAAGACTGATTAGCCGTCATTTAACCGAACCCTAAATACACTCCTCCCTGACACTCGCAAATACCAAAGACGACATCGAACACTATTACTAAGAAATTTCCACTTCCATATCAAAAACCATACAACATATAGTTCCTACCAAACCGTCACAATACACACCTAACTCCTGGAAAATCTCCCCCGAAATTCACTCCCTAATTATTGCAAGACGAAAACTCCGCCGCGAATATATCATTACGCGGAACCCATTAGTTAAGCCTCAAATTAACAAAATAAGAAATAACTTACAACGTCTTATTAGAACAAAACAAAAAGAAAACTGGAATAACTTTTGTAAAAATCTTGATCACCTTAAACCTAATCCCGCCACCTTTTGGAAAACCTTTAAACATATTTGCCGCGAAAACTCCGACACCGGAACAATCACATACGATAATTCTACCGCTAATAGTGACAGGGAAAAAATCGGCCTGTTCGCCAAATATTTCCAGCGCACCTTCTGCACTCCACAACACCCAAACTTCAACAAGCATCATGAGGTGAAAGTGAACTCTACTGTCACAGACAATAACGAACGTTTTTCCGTTAAGTTTCCAGTAGACCTAACTTATACCTACACGACCAAAAGCATAACAACCCCAATATCTACACAGGAGATCAAGCTACACATTAGAGAACTCAAAAATAAAGCACATTGGGAAGATTCCATTCCTAATGTCATTCTAAAAAATGCCTCTAATGAATTCCTTTCACACCTTACTAATTTGTTTAACCTCTCCTTTTTCTCAGGCTATCTGCCTAAGGCATGAAAATCTGCCATTATCACTCTAATACCCAAGAAAGGATCTCTTTCACACCACCCTAATGATTTTAGGCCAATTAGTTTACTAAATTGTATTGGCAAACTTACGGAAAAAATCAGTACTTCCAGATTGCTTTGGAAATTAGAAAATGAAAACCTCTCATCAAATATTCAGAATGCTGGCCGCAAAAATAGACAAACTGCAGATCACCTTGTAAGGCTTGTAAAAACAAGCTTTGCAGGGTTCAACAAACTCCAAGCCACAGTCGCGGTATTCTTAGACGTGCAAAAATCTTTTGATACTGTCTGGCACAATGGCTTAAGATATAAACTGTTAAAGTTCAAGGTTCCTTAGATGGATTTCCAATTTTCTCGAAAATCGTACGGCCAGAGTTAGAATTAATTCTAACCTTTCTCAGTCATTTACCTTCAACGCAGGTGTCCCACAGGGATCGGTTCTTCGCTGCCTACTGTACTCCCTTTTTGTCAATGACTTACGACAGCAGACTACGTGATCTACCTATGAATCACAATATGCAGATGACATTGCCTTATGGTCCACCTCATGGGACCCCTCTAGCGGCTAATAAAATACAAAAAGCTTTAGATTGTATTACTCGCTGGTGCAATAAATGGAAAATCACGCTCAATCCCTCTAAAACCCAGGCTATAATCCTCCACCGTAGGCTCAATAAGAGATTAAAACGTGTGAAGCTTGCTAAACTTTATCTTTATAACACCCCTATCTCTTTCTCTAACACCGCCAAATTCCTTGGTGTTACAATCAATACAAGACTTACATGGAACTCTCATTTCAAAAACGTTAGAAAGAAAATGCTAACCAGAATCTCATACCTCTGTAAAATTAGTCACTTCACCCATGGCTGCAGGTCTGAAACTATTCTACATATTTACAAAACATTCATTAGACCCTTAATGGAGTATGGTGACATGTAACATGAACAAGAATCAAATACTTCTATTACAAAGAATTCAAAACCGAGTTATACAACTCGCTCACCGCCTGCCACATTATACACCTGTGGAATATGTGCAGACACACACTAAAATCTTACCAATTTCCACACGTGTAACTAAACTTGCTTCCAAATACTTTAAAAAATCTACTAATCGTAACACACTCACTTCTGACTTTAAAAAACATGGCAGCTACGCCTAAATCCTGGTGTAAATATTTATCGCCCTTTAATTTTATCCTCAATTTGTCTAAAACAATAAAATTCTTGTTTCTCTTTTAATAACATCTTCAGTCTCGTTTCAGGTCCTATCCACCTCCCAAGTCCAGCATACTTCAAGGGCACTAAGCGGGCTTCTTTCGGGCCCGCTTAGTGAAAGTGGGTTTTCTCGGGGTACTTCCGTTTCCCCCACACCTAAATTTGAGGCATTGAATCTTTAGATCCCTGCCAGGGCACTTTGATCCATCGATCCATGCCGGCTCTGAAATGGCCCGTTTGGTTGTTGTTTGTATTTATCCGACTTGCTTCTCGTCGTATTTCTCCGGCTCTCTTCTTGGGTTGGATTTGCTTTGCCTTCGCCTTGTTGCCTGCTACGCTTACCAGACAAGCATTTACATGTGTTAAATCAATCCATTAATCTGTCTATCAGTGTTATCCACAAACGCTATTTTATAAATTCCTATCTGGTGCGGAGTTGAAGGAGTACTAGTTTGTCTTCGAGCACCCCAGGGGGATTAATATTTAAGAAATATTAATTTTTAATCTGAACACCTGCAGATATGTATATATAGAGAGAGCGTAATAGTATCCGTCCACTAATAGAGTATGGATGTCAAGTAACATACAATACGTCAAACAACACACTTCAGAAAATCCAAGTTCAACAGAACAGAATATTAAAATCTGCATTCAGTCTTCCATCATTCACGCCAACAAATTATATACACAAAATTAGTAATTTACCAACAATAAGAGATAGAATAACGGAAATATCACTCAAAAAGTATGTAAAGGCAGAAAATAGAAACAAACTAACGGCATCACTACACAAATTATCAAGTGCACCAACAAAATACATTTCACCTTACAACATATTTCAAGAATCACCAAATTACTCAACAAAGAATCTAAATAAATAAATCCATGTCAATAATATGCATTCCTTTTCTTCAGATACCGGGCACACGACAGGCAAAACTTTCGGCGCCTGTCCTGTGAAAGTGGGTTTTCTCGGGGCACTCCTGTTTCCCCCCACAGCAAAAATTTAGGCATTGGATTTTTAGATCACAGCCCAAGTCACTTTATTGCCACTTAATCGTGCCGTGTGAATTGAATTGTATTCATGTTCACATTTGCTAGACTTCTTCCTTTCGTGACGGGTCCCGGCCATTCTTTCCGGTGCTGCCTTTGCCTCCACCCAAAACAACATTTAGAGAGACATACTCCACCCAAAAAAAAAAAAAAAGAGTTGAAAAATAAATAAATAAAATAAAAAACAAAAGCTTATTCCTAATAAAAATTCACGAAAGGGGACGAAGAGGAACCACAACGTTCTGAACACCCCAGTTGGAGAGAGAACTCTTGTGATTTCTCTCTCTCTAAACCCCTGCCACGTTAGTTTGGGTTTTGAGCGTAATAGTAGGTCCGTTTCAAGGCCGCCGTCAAGCAGAGCAAACGTTCAAGTCGAGAGCTGCGAGACAAGGTATACTTTGTTGAAGTGCATAATTCCCAAGTTTTAATCTAAAAGGTTTACCCTTCGTCCTTATCAGGAGTAGTAAAACAAACAGGATGAAGAGGAGGAAGATCGCAACGCGATCTAAAGGAAAAGCCCTATCAAACGAAGAAATAATTGAAATGCTCAACAAGGTAATCGAAGGACCAGCCTCATAATCCCTGAGCAGTTCGACAGAGAGTTCTGAAAGCGAATACTCAAGAGCAGGAGAATTATCGAGACAAGAATCTCAAGAAGCAAATGCGACCTCAAACAAGAGGAGGCTGAAGAAGAAAAAGGACAAGGTAAATATGGTTTCGGACAATACTACTAACCTTAACCTCAATGACACTACTAACAATACTAAAAATTCAAGTGTTAATAACGTAACCAAAGTTAATAATGACAAAGCCACTAGTTCTAACAAAAATAACGCAACTAACCTGAATACTAACAACACCGCTAACGCCACTAATTCTAAGAACACCACCACTGTCACACAAACACACGATTCTCCTCACTACAGAATCCCACCTCTGTTCATTGAGGGACTAAACAACACAACACGCATCCCACAGATAGTCAAACAACTGAGGGCCTATTACCCGGGCATCCGGTTTAAGGACATCAAACGTCTTCCTAATGGAAGAATCATGTTAAAATGCTCTGAACCACAAGAATTTGCACATATTTTGGCCCACTGGCCCAAGGATGCCTTCAGGGTCCAAGCCACCATTAATACACCAAAAAACAACACGCCAAAATTAACTGTCATTATCAGAAGTGTCGATTTCGACATCGAAGATAACGAAATCACAGATGAAATAAAAACTCAAGGCTACGACATTGTATCAAACCGAATCGTATCCTTTAGAACGAAACAAAAAAACGCCAATGATCAAGGTAACCGTCAACAATAAAGACGATCAAGACAAATTATTAAAAAATGGTTGCTTCCTATTTTTCAAGAGACACACGACCGAACCGGAAAAGACACACCAAAAGCCCATTATTCAATGCTACAAATGTCAAAGGTTCGGACACACGAAAACCAATTGTATGGCCAAGGACAGATGTGCGAGATGTGGCGGACCTCACGAGGTTGCTCAGTATCTTAACGAGCGTAACCAAGCGAAATGCGCAAACTGTCAGGGCCCTCACGCAGCCAGTTACAAAAGTTGCCCTAAATACACTCAAATACGTAATAGATTTATTTTCAAAACCACGAACAATAACAATCAAACCCAAGGCACCCACATCACCAAACAACCTTTACTACAAACTCCGGCAGACTCACAAATCAAACACTCTCAACCTCAACCAACTCGTACTTTCGCAGACGTCACACGCCCGAAAACAACACAAGCATTCAACCCCACAGAATTCACCACAAACTTACTAGCAATGCTAATAGAATTGAGTGATCTCCCCACATTCGAATCGAGGCACGAGTCACTCAAGGCTGTTTGTAGCCTTGCAAGTTATTAATTTCACCTTCCTCACCTCAAACCACACCATCTTTCACTCAAAATTGATGCAAGGGAAATAAAACAACACAAAGATACAACATATTATAATCTTACACATCAAATGCCAAGGAAATCTCAAAGACAAAAGGATAGAAATATACAACATAAACAATCATATAAACGCCACATTAATCATCGTTTCAGAAACACTTTGCACAGAGAAACAAAACACCACAATCCCCGGATTTATCACGCACAGCATACCTTACTCAGAAAAACAGAGTACAGAAATTTCGCATTTAATCACGATAGAAGATTCCTTATCTATCATAAATGAAACAATTTTTTGTAATATACACTTTAACAACCGGCTAACTATTCCGATTCTAGCCATATATTGTTCACCATCTAAATATATATTTCCTTCAAAAATGTGTTAATCGCAAACCCAAACCAATTATTATTGGGAATTTTAATTCTCCGCATACAGAACTAAGGCGAAACAGAAACACACGCAGAGGGTTGTGCATAAAAAAAAATTTTCTTTCTAGTAACAAAATGCACCTAATAAACAACCACACGTCTACATACTTTTCAGCCGCCAACGGCTCATACGATGTACTTGATTTCATCATAGCACCCAAGGACACAATAAACAGAACCTCTAACCTTAAAGTACATGATGAAATCACTAGTGACTACTTACCCATTCTGCGCTTGGAGAGGGTAAAGATAGGATATACCTCTGCAAGGCTCTTGAAATTCTACGTGTATACAACCTATATTTTGCTATATATTTTGTCGAGTTCTTACTATTCACTTCGAGTTTCACGCCAGTAGATACAAAGACAGAAGATTTTTTTACTATTTGAATTAGCCCCAGACAGCAAGTTCAACATCGCTAAACAACGAGGCGACATGCCGGCAAAATTAAAATCTTTAATGTTTATAGCAGAAAAAGAATTAAAAGCAAAGTTAACGCCTATTAAAGAAAATACTGTTAGAACTAGAAAAAAAGAAAACTAGTTAAAAATATACTTTCAGCATCTGAAGATAATGTAGCTAAGATTACGGATATAGACACTAATTTGCCAACAACTAGCAGTTCAAGCAACCCAAACCCCTCCCCGGATATTCCACAACAAACAATTTCAGACAAAGACGAAGTTCTTTCTGACGACGAAGGCTTCACGCTTGTGCAGACTCGTAGTCAGAAAAAACAAATTAAACAAAGAACAACCACCACAGACACACATACACAACTCGTACCAAAATTACCTAAGCACGCATTATAATCCAAGGAGTACCTGGTAGTTTCAACCAACCACAATTAGCTAAAGAAATATACAGGTGCAAACCTACCACAAAGATAACTGACATTAAGCGTCTGCCTAGAGGCGGTGTTCTGGTTCAAGGACAGGAACCCGCTGACTTAAACAGTCTACTTAAAGCTTGGCCTTCAGACGCGTTCAAAACAGGAAATATTACAATACACCTACCAGGAACTAAACCAACACCTAAATCTTTTGTGATACGAGGTGTACATAATTCAATAGACATAGAAGACATTAAGGAAGAGTTAAGTACACAAAACATAAAACATATTTCAGTAGACCGTATAATTTCAAATATTACTAAAAGACCCACAAACCTAATCAAAGTAGTCACAGACAACAGCCAGGATATCACACAACTCATTAATAATGGTATCACTATGTGGTATCAAAAGTACACAGTAGAACAAACAAAAACACCAGCAGTGGTTGTCACAAGGTGTAAACCGATGCCATAGGTTTGGACATGTAGCAGCAGCATGCCAAGCAAATGCGCCTTGTGTAGGCTGTGGGGAAGAACACACGGCAAATTATGAAGGATGTCAGAAATATAAATCCATTAAAACACACTTGTACGAAATTAAAATCCCAACACGAACAATTAAGGAACCCACACCTACCACTCCAGCACCACAAAACACAACTACACAAACAAACATTTACGCTGCAGTGGTTAAAACTTCATCATCCAGACAGGAAACACCATCACCATGTGAAGAGGAAATACCAAAACCACCTCAAAACACACAACCAACAACGATTGAAACCACATTGACATCTGCCATAACTTCCACTTTCTCGGAAATAATGGCAGAATATACAAACCCTACAAACACCAACAGACTCACAAACGTAATAGTTAAAATCATATTGAAAAACATACACAAATTCTTGCCGCAAATTTTAACCTCCTTCATAAACTCTACTAAAAATGGATAACTTCACAGTTCTACACATCAATATCCAGGGTGCTCTTGCTTCCAAGAAACATGAGATTGAAGATACAACAAGCTCCATAAAATCTGATGTAATTATAATTAGTGAAACTCTCCTATATAACTACCATCGATTCAAATTAAACGGCTACTCCATTATTAGACATGACAGGAAGGATAATAGAGATCCAAACAGAGGTCTTTTATTATTGTATAGGACTGAACTTGGTATCCCTTCCAGCAATGAATCAATAATTATTAATGTAAAAACGCAAAATCATACAGACGTTACTGTGGCGGGCATCTACTGCTCGCCGAGTATTGTGTTAGATGTAAATCTATTGAATATATTGTATAATAGCAATTCTAATCTAATAATTATCGGCGACCTAAACAGTACACATATAGCATTCAACTGTCGCAGTACAAACGCAAATGGCAATTTACTTTTTCAATTTTTGGATGAATCAAACATGACTTTATTAAACGATGCAACACCGACACATATCTCGTACGCACACGGCACCAGTGAAATACTGGACCTATGCCCGTGTTCGTCTAATACGAGTCGCAAATTCGTACATTTTCATGTTGGTCACCATTTAGACAGTGACCACCTCCCAGTTTGGTGTATCTTCAATCTCACCCCCACTTAAATAAAATCAGTTAAAGACCAACTGAACTACAAAAGCTAATTGGCCAGTTTTTCAAACTCCATTAAATGAAACCTTACCTCCAGAAGTACTACATATTGCCGCGGACGCATCAGATATAGATGCATAGTGTCATATCATCACTGAGTGTCTAAAACATGCAGCCAACAGTTCTATACCGAAACAAAAACACTTCACAACAACTCAGTGATACATCATCCGCAGACAGTACATTCAAAATCGCAACCCCACACTTAAAACTCAGATAAACCTAAGGAAAAGATACAAACTTATCAGCAAGACAGTCTGATTCAGGTAAAATCAAGGAACATCACCAGACAACATACTCAAGCACGTTTTCATCAGGGCTATACACTACGTCATTGATCTCGCCAATGAGAAAAACAAAAGACTGGAGCACTCATCAACTGATAAAACATCACTGTAACAGAAGTCGTAACTCCTTTTAACAACACAAAAAACAAAGCCCCTGGAGAAGATGGTATTCAAGCTATCCTCCTAAAACAAGGCACTCAGAGATTATATGAACACCTACAGCGTTATTTAATCTCACTATCAGCAGGATATATCCCCGTTTCTTGGAAGGAAGCAATAATATTAATGTTCCACATAGAAGGAAAGCCAGCGAATAAACCAAACAACTACCGCCCGATTAGCTTAACCAGTTGTATTGGCAAAGTATTAGAGAGAATAATTAGTAATCGTCTGTCAGTTTACTTAGAAGAAAATTCAAAATTACCAGAAATTCAAAACGGATTTCGAAAATACCGACAAACTTCAGACCACCTGATCCCCCCCAAGATCGCCTGCCACTTGTGATGACACTAGTGACTGGGAACAAGAAGCTGTCGATCTTGAAGCAAGCCAAGTAGTTGGTAAATCTCCAACTCCTCTACCACCCGCGATAGTTGTAAAGGAATTCCCGCAACGGTCCGACAGCCCGAGGTCGCGAAACACCTCAGGCCCTTTTTCCTTCGGTGTCGTTTATTGAAGTTCGCCGCCTTCCGCGCGACGGACTAGTCATAAAATGTAAAGAGCCGAAGGATTATATTAAGCTGTTGAAACCTTGGCCTCAAGAAGCTTTTCACGGAGTAAAGTTCAACATCCACGTACCTGGAGATCGACCACATTCCAAGCAAGTGGTGATTCGTGGGCTTGATAGCGATATCAGCCTACAAGAAATCAAAGATGAATTATCTAGTCAGGGCATTACTGCCACCAATTTAAGAGAGAATAAAATCAGCGAAGACAGGCCTCCCTACGCCGCTTGTTCATTTTCGCTACAAGATGTCACTCTGGGTGATAAATTAATAAAAACGACGTGACCATGTGGTTTCTCAAACTCCGAGTTGAAGAGTCAAAACAACCCGCGGCAGTCACAGTACTTCAGTGCTTCAACTGCCAAAAATTTGGGCATGCAAGAGCTGCCTGTAAAGCTTCACCCAGGTGTGCGAAATGCAGCGGCATGCATGCAGTCAAAGAGTGCCCCAAAACAGGGAAGACACATGTTGCGTCAATTGCGGAGGCCCTCACGCGGCTTCCTACCGTGGTTGCCCTAAATATTCTCAAGTCCTAGCCCTTAAACGGGAAAAGTTTCTCAAATCCAATATGTCGGCTAATCTCAATATGATTAAGTCGACGACCCTAAAAGACGATTTGATCACTCCATCCAGTAAGACCGTCAAGCCTACAACCCAGGAGAAAGTCCAGCAGCCCCAGCCAGTTGCTCCATCAGCTCCTACATCTCTCACACGGACCTACGCCGAAGCTACAGTCCGCCGTCGTAAAACAACTCAGAATACGCAGACACAGACTGCTGATCTCACGTCTGGTAACGTTTGTTGCTGAGACCATTATCAAAGTCTGGGGAGGCCAATACGACTCCAAGCAGGAGTTGATCAGAGGAATGGCGAACTCTATACCCCTGTATTTTGAGTTTCAACCTTTTAGCCCTCGAGAATTCGAAGAGATCCTGTCTGAAAAGCTCATTCTTGACCCTAATGAGGTAAGTTCTTAAAAATTTTAGCTGTTAACATTCAGGGCGACTTAAATCACAAGAAATATGAATTACTCCAATTACGTAAAAAAGAATGTATACATTCAATAATCATTAGTGAGACACTTCTTAATAATAGTAATTTCAGTCCACCAGGATATCAATGTATTAATAAACCTAAAAGCCCAGGTCGTAGAGGTATCGCTATACTCCACTTGACCCAACTAAAATGTATCATTTCCCGACTTCTGTATCGACACAACTAACGAGTTCATTCTTGCCTCCATAAATCTATCTACCCTAATCAAAATAGCAATCCTTGGTATCTATATTTCCCCTTCCACCACCCCCGAGACGAATTTACTCCTCCAAGTAGTTAATAACTTCCCGTACTCAATTATTATTGGCGATCTCAATTCCAAACACCGCAATTTCAATTGTAGGTCAATTGACCGAAATGGTGTAATTCTTAATTTGATTTCTCAGCATGACCTCATATTAGGTAACAACAATATCCCAACCCATACTCACCATGATGGGACCCAGGATATACTTGACCTTGCACTATACACGACTAGAATATCCCCCTACATTCAGGATTTCACAGTTCACCATGATATTGGAAGCGATCATTACCCCATATCTGTAACTTTAAATATCGCCGATTCTCGAACCCCAAATACTCAACCATATCTGTTTGATTTCTCTGCCACTAATTGGCACTCTTTCTGGGAATTTCTTGACCGAAATTTACCTCCAGTCATTACTCAAGCTAATGACCCTGAATCTATCAACGAATATTTACTTCACATCACTAACGCAACAACTGATGCTATGCATAAAATAATTCCCAAACGTCGTATCGATAATCATCCAAATTCATGGAAACTAATTAGAGAAATACATTTACTGATCACCAAAAGGCGCAGACTGAGACGTCAATTTACAAC
Source organism: Tachypleus tridentatus (assembly GCF_004210375.1). Classification (NCBI taxonomy): domain Eukaryota; kingdom Metazoa; phylum Arthropoda; class Merostomata; order Xiphosura; family Limulidae; genus Tachypleus; species Tachypleus tridentatus. The sequence continues at coordinate 3,000,047 of NC_134835.1, forward strand.
TTCCCGAAACCCCAGGATTAAAACTCAAATAAACCGTGTAACCAACCTTATCAGACGTCGCATTAACGAACAAAGAGATCAAAACTGGACCGAGTTTTGTGAATCTCTAGATAATTCTTATAAAAACCCGGCCATATTCTGGAAAACGTTTAAAAGTATTTGCAACGACAACTCAATCAACAGGATTCCCAATTTAAAACATAATAACATTGTTGCAACTAATGACCTCCAGAAAGCCAACTTACTAGCTGAGTACTATAAGCAGGTTTTCGCCACTCCCAACTCGCCGTAATTTAATCATACTCATCTGTGCACTTTCCAAAATTTCATTCAAAATAATATGGCAGCGTTCAGTTCGCATTTCCCGTGCTGTTTACCCCACAGTAACTTTGTCCACAGCACTGCCCTTCAAAACTAGCCAAACCAATTACACCGGCTGAGATAAAACTGATTATTAAAACTTTAAAAAATAGTGCCCCAGGTGAGGATGGCATACGAAATATCATTCTCAAAAAAGCATCACCTTTATTCTTAAGACACCTAACAGCTTTATTCAACCTTTCCTTTTATTCAAGCTACTATCCACCTCCGTGCATATCCGCCATAATTAAAGTAATACCTAAAACAAACCCGGCATCCAGCAATCCCAAAGATTATCGACCCATTAGCCTAATTAACAACATTGGCAAATTGTTGGAAAAAAATATTAGCTAATCGTATAACATGGTATTTGGAAGATGAAGAGCTACTCTGAAATACAAAATGCTTCCCGGAAAAATAGACAGACAGCTGATCATTTAGTTCGGTTAACCGAATCAGTTACTCAAGGTTTTAACAGAAATCACATCACAGTTGGCTTATTTTTAGACGTGAAACAAGCCTGTGATTCTGTCTGGCACCAGGGGCTTAAATTTAAACTCTTCCAATTTAACTTTCCGCCCATCCTAACTAGATGGATATCCAGTTTCCTCGATAATAGAACAGCTAAAGTTAGAATAAAGAACGCTACATCTCATACTGTTCACCTCTCAGCAGAGGTTCCCCAAGTGTCTGTACTCAGCCCTCTGTTGTATATTCTCTATGTCAATGATATCCCCTTCCCGCCGCTCAAATATACTTATGCGTCGCAATATGCCGACGATATTGCGGAATGGAGCATGTCACGTGATCCCCTCCTCGCTGCCTCGAAAGTCCAAGCCACATTAAATAGGATTACCGCCTGGTGTAATTCCTGGCGGGTAGAACTTAATGCCTCTAAAACACAGGCTATAATATTTAAACGAAAAATTACGAGGAAAAATAAATCTCTTTCCAAAGTTAAACTGAAAATGATGAACACCGAAATTAAATTTTCGTCTACTGTAAAATTCTTGGGCATTATATTTAATAGAAAGCTTACATGGACAAATCATTTTCAATCTATTCTTTCGAAAGTCTATAAACGTATCTACTACCTTAAACGTATTGGTAGTATAGTCCGTGGATGTAGATCCAACACGATTCTCGCTATTTACAGAACCTACATTCCACCGATAATCGAATATGGTAGCATCATCACAGTAAACGCTCCCTCTTCCCATCTTAAAAAAATTACGTGAGGTTGGTTTCTTTCGGCGCCTCACCAGTGAAAGTGGGTTTTCTCGGGGTACTCCCGTTTACCCCCCCCCCCACAACAAAATTCCTGTTACCTTGGATCTATAGATCCCAGCCCTGAAAAGAGGCCTGTCAGAGCACACATTTTAGTCTATCCAAAAGTTTAAAAGTTTAAGATGTTTAGGGAAAAAATCAGAAGATATGACTTAACTCAGCTGACACACTGCTTGCATCTCTCGGCTCGCTCACTCTGAGAAACCGTCGACCACTTCTTTTCTGATGTATTTCTGATGTAATTCTTCTACCTTTGGTGGATGTGATGCTGAACCTTCCTCGTCATTCTTCGCTGTCTCCACTGGCCGGCAAATTTTCTCAGTTTCTCTTGACGCTCCCCATTAACATTCAGTAAACTATTAACTTCCAGTTTAGTTATTTGCGACCGTCGCGTTAGTTACACAACTAACATGCCACTCTAGCCTAATCTTCCTCTCCCGTAATCAGTTTGTTTATTTATTCTTGCCTTGTGTGGGGTGAAGAGAAACAACAGTTTCTGACCGCCCCTGGTTATTTTTCGTTGAAAGAACGAAATGATAATTTAACCAAAATCCCTACCCTGATTTGGACCCCAAAATCTCGCCATTCGCCTTGCACTTCGACTCCACAGGTACACCCCGATAGCATACGTCGATAAAGCAAGCACCATCCCGCCTCTCAAAAAGAGACTCATCTATCTTGCAGCTAATTACTACAGAAAAGCAAACAACCGTACCCAATTAACAAGACAATTTCCACGAATAGTAGCCATCCCACGATCTTGGCAGCGATACCTCTCGCCATTTTATTACATACAAGCCCGGAATGCAAACTCAAGTGACTAACCATCTATGTTGTTTTTTTACTTCCAGCTTTGGGCACCGGTGAGTTTGGGTTCTTTAGGTACCTCACCAGTACTCAAGTACTCCCGTTTCCCCACAAAATTCTTCTTACTTTGGATTTATAGATTCCAGCCCTGAAAAGAGGCCAGTGTGAGCACATCTTAGTCATCTCCAAATTTTAATATATTAGTATAAAATCATGAGTTTTTTACCAAGCTGACGTACTGTTTGCATCTCTCTGCTCACTCCACGTCAACCATATTTCCACTTTCACTACACAATTCTTCGGACGCTTGTGAGTGTTGTGCTGAACTTTCCTCGTCGTCCTTCGTTCTCTCTCCGGGAGGCCGAACCGCCTCTCAGCTTTTCTTGACGCCCCTCCTAGTTAAACATAATAATCTGTCAGCTTCAAAGTCATTCGTGATCATCGCACACTTAATTATCTCCGTAATCATTTGACTAATTTACTCTTGCCTTGTGTGGGGTGAAGAGAAACAATAGTTTCTGACCGCCCCTAGTTAATTTTTCGTTCAACATTTGGAGAACGAAAGGATAATTTAACCTAAATACCTACCAAGTATTCCTTCCTTCCACTTACCTGGAGCTAGACCAACACCTAAATCATTTGTGATACGGGGTGTGCATTATTCAATAGAGACAGAAGACAAAGGATGCGTTAAGTGCACCAAACAAAACATTTCAGTGGACAGAATAATCTCAAACATCACCAAAAAACCCACTAACTTCATCAAAGTAGTAACAGATAATAGCCAGATATTACACAGTTCATCAATAATGGTGTCACTATGTGGTACCAAAGGTACACGATTGAACAAACAAAAACACCAGCAGTGGTTGTCACACAGTGTTACCAATGCCAAAGGTTTGGACATGTAGCTGCAGCATGTCAAGCGAATGCGCGTTGTGTGGGCTGTGGTGAGAATCACCAAATTTCATAATGCACTAAACAAAATCCCAAACCCAAATGCTGCAATTGTGGGGAGAAACATACGGATAACTATAAAGGATGCCAAAAATACAAATCTATTAAGACACGTCAAAAACCAAGGTTTTTTAACCTTGAATCAATTATACAAGCTTTAGACCATGGATTCTCAACCGGGGTCTACATGGACCCTAGGGGTCCATGGAATATTTTTGGGTGGTCCACAGGCAAAATATAACAAATTGGGGTCCACAATGATATTTTGGTGGTCCATGAAGAAAACCAACTCAGAATGGTTTTTATTATTAAAAATTCAATTTCTATTGTAATTTTGGTTGGACGTGAAAAAAGCTGAAGTAGACATTCAAACGAATTTGGATGTATTTTCTAGATTTTGAAAAATTTCCAGAAAATTGCCTTGAAAGCAATAAAAAAAGAAAAAATAAGCTATAAGAGCTGGTTTTAAATATGCGTCTCAGGCAGTCGGTTCTTTTCCTATAATATTGTCTGTCTGACCCTCGCCCTCCCATACTAATCTCCTTAGGGAATTTATTCCAGAAATACTTCGATCTGTCAAACCCTTCTAGGGGAAAAATCTATTAAAATGTCGACTTGACCCAAGCAGTTCACTTCAGTTTAACGTTGAACTGCATCGTGAAAAGGTAAGAGATATTAAAAGTTCCTAGTACATTCTTTCGTATTTTTTTTTAATTTCTGCATTTCGATAATAAAAAAATTATTTCCCAGTATAAAAAGACTGAAGAGAAAAATGGCAAATTTTTCCCGTTTTGAAACAAATTTCAAATATCAATTCATATCTTGGCAGTTATCTGATATAATTATAAGCTTTGAGGAAGTTAAAAATGTCAATGGTGACCCTAATGATAATAATGAATGACTTGTATAGTTTTTTAATTATTCAAGTTATTTTAACTATAACATTTCTATTTACCAGTTTTCCTCGAACATTTACCATGCACTCTGTTTCTATATACGTGTTTTATTTGTCGAAAAATTTCTAAAAATGAATAGCAATAGTTAGATATTATGAAATGCAATAATTGTATTACCAGCTGTATATATGCAGACATCCCATGGCTGCTCCAAGTGAAAACAAGTGCCGACAGTACTCCGTTTAATATTTGTCTTACGGATTTATTCCAACACCACACAATGAAACGAAACCAATGTGCCTCATATGTATGGATGTACTTTCAAATGATAGTATGAAACCTTGTAAACTAAAATCCATCTAGAAAAGAAGCACACAGGAGAGAAAGATAAACCAGTAGAATACTTTAAAAATTTCGTAATAATTTCCAAGCTAGAAAAACAGTGTCTCAATTGTTTAATAACAAAGTGTGTAAAATGAGTGATGGTTTACTGGCATCATATGAAATTAGCAAAATAATAGCAAAGGCAGGAAAACCCCATAATGTTGGTGAAACAGTAATTCTACCAGCAGTGTCTGTTATTATTTCGTCAGTTATGAAACAAAATGCAAGTGAAATTACTAATTCCATCCCTTTAAGCATTGATGAAGTGGCAGAGGATATAAAAAAACAATTGATAGCCCATTTGCAAGTGAAACAGTTTTCCTTTCAATTTGATGAATCCACTTTAAGAGATAATGAGGCCATTTTATTAGCATATGTTAGATTTAACAATGATGAAGGACCCAAAGAGGAAATGCCTTTTGCTAGAAGTCTTGTGACAGACACAAAAGGTGAAACAATTTTTAATGAAGTTGTTACTTATTTCCAGGAAAACAATATTCCACTCAAAAATATAATCGCTTGTGCTACTGATGGTACACCATCTATGACAGGCAGATACAAAGGTTTTATTGCACATTTACAAAAAGCTGTCCCGGAAGTATTTTGTATTCACTGCGTGATACACCGTCAACACTTAGTTGCAAAAAAAATGAGTGTACGTTTGCATTATGCCCTTACTGTCGTAATACAAGTAGTTAACCATATTAAATCAAATTCTCTCCGAGACCGCCTTTTTCATGAATTATGTAAGCAAAATGGAGAAGAGTTTGAGCGGCTTGTATTACATACAGAAGTGAGATGGCTATCAAAGGGGAATTGTCTTCAGCGTTTCATTGCACTTTGGGATTCTATTGTTTCCTTTCTTGGTAACACACAACTTGGAGAACAGCTGCTTGCAAATAAATGTGATATGTTTTTCTTATCAGATATATTTGAAAAATTGAATTCACTTAATAAATAGCTCCAAGGAAAAGATTCTGATCTGATATCTAGTAAAAGTGCTGTTGCTGCTTTTCTGAGGAAACTAAAGTTGTATAAGAATAATATCAGGCGTCGTGCATTTGAACAGTTTCCTGGTTTGGTCTCTGTTGCCATCGATTTGCAAGATGAAGATCTTGCATTATATGGTGAATATATGGAAAATATGCATGAAGATATGCAAACTCGGTTTAGTGACCTACTCATGATGGTTATACCGACTTGGGTTTCAATTCCTTTCGAAGTTAATGTTGCCGATATAGACATATCTTTGCAAGAGCCTCTCATCGAATTACAAGGTGATGAAATAATGCGTGCAAAATTCAAAGATGGAAAGTACAATGTATGGAAGACAAATGATGTTGCTACAAAGTACCCTTTGCTCTGGGATAAAGCACAGCTCTACGTTATTGCTTTTCCAACATCCTATCTTGTTGAATCGGGATTTAGTCGTGTTTCTCAACTGTTATCAAAAGCTCGCAATAGAACTTGACATTGTGAAAACATGTGATGTTCGATTATCATTAACATCGATGGAACCAGATATAAAGAAACTCGCCGAGCAGCATCAACCACAGGGATCTCATTGAATAAATATGCCTATCTCTTTTTTTTCTTATCACACACTTAACTTTAACTGGTTTATCAGAAATTTTAACCAGTGTACATAAATAAATGCTGCAGTGAATTCAATTGCCTGAAGAGCTCTGATCTCCATGGGCTTGACCATGGAAGAAACATGATAATATTGTATACAAGATATTGGTAAAGAATTATTATCACAATAATTTTGATTATTATTATTATAATTGTTGTAGAATACTTTATTTGCTTTAAATTAGTTTTCATTTAAAAATAAAGCTTAATTATATACTATTTCTTTGATTATTAAAACCTCAAAATTTATATTAGTGAAAAATAGAATATTGTCTTCTTATGACCAATAGTTATGAAGGGGTCCACCAAGAAAAAAAGGGAAAAGGGGTCCATTTGTAAAAAAAAGGTTGAGAACCACTGCTTTAAACGAACAAGGCATTCCACATACCAATATACAGCGAATAACTTCAAAGAAAACATAAGCACCCACAAATCTTATACATATAAACATAGACGACAGTTACAACATTCTAAAACTAATTAATATTGAAATAACGCTTTGGTATCAAAAATACCAAGTAGAACAGCTCAGAACTCCGGCAATTGTAGTAAAACAATGTTACAATTGTCAAAGATATGGACACGATTCTGCAGCCTGCTTAGCAACACAGAGGTGCTGCGGCTCTGGGGGGAACACCATATCTCCCAGTGTAAAAAAGATAAAGAAACACCCAAATGTTGTAATTGTGGTCAAACACACACAGCCAACTGTAAAGGATGTGATAAATACAAATATATAAAACAACGTATATATCAGATAAGTACATCATCAGAACAGGAACAGCCAAGTACAAATAGGCAACCAAAAACAGACATATTAACAGCATTTATAAAACAACTAAAACCACAAATGCACAAATGTTAAGAGGAAAAAATCCAAGAACAGCACCACATTCCATGAAACAAATGCTAACACACCTGATAAAACAAGCATTATTACTACCATAAAAATTTCCAGAATTTGTAACAGAATACACAAAACGGAACCAAACAACCAACTGCATCGATTTGCTGATTAATATGTTAAAAAAAAAACACATTACACCTCATATTCCATACATAATAACAACACTTACCGGATACATGCTTACAACATAATGTTCACAGTTGCATATATCAATATCCAAGGTGAAATAGCTTCCAAAATACAGAAGATCGAAGACCTTATACAAGAAACTAACCCCACTTATAATAGTCAGCGAACCTCTAATATACAATAACAATAGTTTTAAAATACCCATGTACACATCAATAAAGAAAGATAGAATTAACAAAATGATAGAGGCATTATGCTTCTCTACAAAACGGAACAATGAGTTATAGAAATTAGATTGAGCAGTAACAACGAACACGTCACAGTGGATATCCTGCAAAAAAACAAAAGTATCTGTTGCAGGAACTTACTGCTCACCAAATGAACAATTAAACACAGCATTACTCAACATCTTTTCAACAACCATAACTCCATATAGTTATTGGAGACCTAAATAGTAAAATGTCAATTTTGGATGCAGGTACACAAACAAGAATGGAGGAAGCCTTTTACAGTTCATAGATGACAACAACATAGTCTTATTAAAGGTTACCACCCCTGACACTTACTCCAGTGGCATACTTGACCCGTGCATTTGCACATATAATGTGAGCCAAAGGCGAATAAAATTCAAGGTGGGAAAAGATGTAGATAGTGATCACCTTCCAATATATTGCGTCTTCGATTAATTAATAAAGAAACAAACTGTCCTCCTACTTTATTTTTTGAAGCAAAACAAAACAAAACGAAAAAAAGAATTAAATACAATAGATAAAGCCAAAAAGATAATGTTAGGAAAAGACCGAAGAAAAATAATAAAATTCACTAATTCGTCAGAAAATTCAGAAAACGAAGAATAAGTAGGAGAAGCAACTAATACTGCGGTAGAGAAAGCTCCCAATACTAACAAATTAAATGTAATAGTAAACAAAACAAACCCCTTGGATGTTGGCTTACAAATACAAGAAAATTTCAATTATAAACCCCACAAACAACAAACTTGACACAGATGATCAAAACTGATTCACAATAGTTACATCACAAAAAGAAAAAACACAAGGTAGCAATATGGCGCACAAAACCAAGCTTCCACAATACTCGATAATAATTTAAGGTATACCAGGCCACTACAATCACCCCTTCTAGCAACAGAGATTAAACGCTGCAACGCGCAAGCATGTATTGCTAGAACCAAGGTCTGCGTCGGAGCGGCGTCCTTGTTCGAGGGTAAAAAGCCGCTGACCGTAACAAGTTATTGAAGGAATAGTCAGAAGACGCGTTTATATCTGGTAAAATTAAAATTCACCTATCTGGAAGCAAGCCCCAGCTTAAATCTATAATCGTAAGTGGTATGCAGTCTATAAACCCTGACACCGTTACACATGCGCTAGACAAACAAAATTTATCACAAATACACGACAAATAATTTCAAAAAAATCACAAGCAACTACAAATTTAATACGAGTTGACAGAGATGACAACTAAAGACAAACCTTATAAATAATGGAATAATGCTCTGGTATCAAAAATATCACGACGAACAATTAAAAACTCCGATAATTGTAGTAACTGAATACTACAATCCCCATACTAGTGACATACTAGATTTGTGTTTCAGAACATAATGAGCCGGAAACTAATTAAATTTCAGGTGGGAAAAGATGTCGATAGCGACCATATTATCAATATGTTGCATCTTCGATCTCGCCGCCCATAAAATGCAACCTATAAAAGATAAACGTTTAATTACAATAAAACAAATTGTTAAAATTATGAAGAGGAATTAGACAATCAATTACCTAATAACGTTATAGGAATAAAATTGAACAATATTCTACAGCTTCGTGAAGAAGATTTAGCTGGTCTGAGTTCGATGATGCTTCACAAGTAGATCGGGTGATTCTTTTTCTGGTCATCCTGGTTTCTTCTGACGTAAAATAAAAGTAAAATTCAGAGTTAATGTTCAAACAATGCACCTGGGTAGTTATTCAGAAAAACCGCGGGCAGTCACGTACACCCGATGAAGTAAAAGTCAAGATAAGATCAAGTCATTTCACTAAACAGTTTTTCGCACTAACGTATAAAAATAAAACATGTCTGTTCAGCACAACGTCTAAACTAAAACTGAGTAAGTTACTTTAGTAACGAAAAACTGGTGCAAACTAGGATTGAGAATAACAAGTTTTCGTCGAACGACGTCTCGACTCTAAATCCGATCCAATGGTTGGGAGAGCACGCAATTGGCGACCAATCAGAAGCTCTCTGATAGAGAGCGAAGTCTGAAAAGATAAACGAAAAGCAGGTGGGAACGACTGACCTAAATAAGTTTCTTTAGGGGTGGCCGTAAGACGCGTTTAAACCACACGAGACTATTTATACACCTACTTGGAAATAAACCACAACCAAATCTGTAGTCACTCGAGGGGTCCATTACTCAATCACCACTGACGACATAGAAGAGAGATTAGAGGAACAAAATATTTCACACACACACGTAGAACACATTATATTTAAAGTAACGCAAAAACCAACAAACCTTGTAAGAGTTGACACAGAACACAACATTTCTAACTTAATCAATAATGAAATTATACTCAGGTATCAAAAATACCAAGTTGAGCAAACAAAAAATCCAGCAATTGTGGTAACACAATGCTACAATTGTCAGAGATATGGACATATTTCAGCAGCATATAATAATAATAAAATAGTGCTAAAGTAAAACAGGCCACCTACGTTCTAGACTTATTTAAAAAAAATAATAGTGATAATAATAAATTAATTAATTAAAAAATGTGACAACGTACAATTTAACAACATACTAAAAATCTACAAAACATATATTAGACCAGTAATAGATTATGCAGCTCCAGCATGGATAACTGTAAGCGACAAAATAATTAAAACCAAACTACAAACAATCCAAAACACACTCCTCACAACAGCATACAGAGTACCAAGAACTACATCATCTCAATTCATACACAAATATTTGAACATACCAACCATAGAAATATCTATACTATAAAGTAACAGATACTGTTGAACTCGTTAAAGTCGAGACAGAAATTCCTGTCTTTGCACACAACAAGTAAAAGAAGCACTTCATGTTTTATTTATAGTTAAGTACAAATCTAAACATAGGACTATCTGTGATGTGCCCACCACGAGTATCGAAACATGGTTTCTCACAGTATAAGTCTTTAGACATACCGATGTGCCACTGGAGGTACAATGCTTCACAAAGAAACGTCATTTTTATCTGTTTACTTATGGAGAAGTCTTATGGTTTACAAGTAATCTTTCAGCGACTAACGTGGACTAATTTATGATTCATACATATTATAACAATAGCAATTTGCAATTAAAATCTTCAATAGCTTGTTCTGTGTGGATTAAAACTATTGTATGTTACTTTATTATACTAATAAAAGCCACTTTCATTATAATGTTAAAAAATCGAAGTAGTATTCGAACAAAGTGTCAATGTCATTTTCGTTATTTTATCATGACAGTAACACTTGGGAATAAAGAAGTGTTACATTTAGCAAGTACATTGACGCAGTGAAGGTAGATGTCTCATAAGATAAGTAAATGTACCAGTGAACTGTTATATTTTGCTTTAAACATGACGTTTCAAGCTTGACAGCACTTTGTACCATGTCGAATTTTCTGTCTCCTGCAAATGTGGGTAAAAAATTGACTCTATAGTAAAGTATTCATTAATACAGGTAATTCAAAGACAGACGAACGTAACAATACTGCAATTTCAAGTTTTGTTGTTATTAGTGGAACGAAAACCAACTGGCCCATTTCTCTTTATCTTCCATTTCTATCCAGTTTTCTCTAAATACCAGGTAACGTGGGTATTCGAGGGAACAAGATCGCACTTTAATTTGTCTGCTTTGGTGCTGTGACTGCCGTGTCTATTCCATATATGGACTAAAGTCCTGTGTTCAAGGTTCGGCTCTGCGCCAATTGACAGTCGAATTGGAGTAAGCGACGTGATAACAAGCTTTTCTAGGTCAAACATTCTATTGCTTTTTCGCCATTTTGTTTTCCTAAGAATTCTGATAAGGTTACACATCGGTTACAGTTTTTTTAACTCGTCGTTTTTTTTATCTGCAACAAATACATCAATGTGTAGCCTTTGTGACACTCATGCCACAATAACCACGTTTTACTGTCTTGTCGTCGTTACGACCGTGAATGACGGCACCATTTTAAACATGTTTTCCCACTGTATAGTGTCATTGGTGATGGTGACACTGTCCTCCTTACTTATGCTTTAAAAATTTTAAGGGTTATGGCCTTTTGAATTATTTACCAGAATTTTGGCCATTGCTTTATTTTAATTTGATATATTTTTTTACTTTTTATAATAGTTTTACTTTTATTTTATGCAAAATAAGTAAGTATGTCCACATTTTGAAACACTGAAATCTCCTTTTACTGATGGAGATTTGTTAAGACGACCTTGGAGGTTGACTGGCCTCTTCCACTGAAGAAAAGTGGCATAGTCCCAAACAGAAGGGTTTTCTCCCATTTCTCCTTCATTTAAATAGAAATGGTCACTTTGATACAATGGAACTGTTGAGGTTTCCGTCTTAAGCTAGATGACATTAAGGCCTTGATTGATTATTATTACACTAGAACACAACTTACCTCTCCTCAATAATGGTTATTTTACTTATTTTTATGTATATAGTCAGTCTTTAACTACTATTGATCTATCTGTTTCCCTTTACTTTTCTCCATTTTTTTGGACAATTGACAGTTACCTCGGGTGAATAATAATTTCTTATAATTTTTATTGCAATTAGCTGTGATAAGTTCTACCCAATTCGAGTATCATGGAGATAGTTGGAGTGGTTCGTCTGTCTCTCTTTCATCTATCTCTTGGAACTCAATTCTTCTATTTGTTTTCATCTAATAACGACTTTATAAAGGCAGTAAGTGATTGTATTATTCAAGCAGCTGTTCACTTTCTTTCTAAAACCTCCATACCATTTTCATGGTACCTTTTCCATGGTGGTATCCCAGATGCTAGCAGGCATGTAAGGCTCAAATACGGGCTTTGAATACCTTTTGTATGTCACACTGTTTCAAACTGTATTATTTTCCAAGGCATCCATGTCCATGCTCGATAGGTGAGAAATAAGATGCACAAGAAATCTTGTATTACGTTCACAAGCAGCATCTCTTATAGTGCCAGTTCCAAACTCATATGGAACAAAATTAGAAAGGTAAATGGTATGCATACGTCCGACTATTTTTCTGTGTTTCTCTCGGATGACCAGGATGCTGGTGACATACAGAGGTTTGCCAATAATTTTCAGAGCCCTTTGCTTATATTTCCAGAACTTCTATTTTCCCCCACCTTCTTGGCCATCAAATCTTGGACAGAATTATCACCCTCTTCCCTTTGGGCTGATCATCTCTATGATTACAATTACCACGTGTACACTAAAGGAGCTTAAGCTTGTTCTTCATTAGTCTGAAAGTAAATCAGTTGAAACTGATGACATTTGTTTCTAGATGCTGTGCCATCTCTTTTTGCCTCTCTTGCTTTCCTTCTGCTTGTTTTCAATCAGATGTGGTAGGGGAACATTTTACCTATCGCCTGGCGCAAGTCTATCGTCCTACCCTTGTGAGGATGCGAAGATTTCTTCTAATTATTTTCAGATTGCCTTAACTAGATGCCTTTCGTAGGCCTGACAGAGTTTGGTTTGGCCACTATTAGGCTTCTCATTACATTGTCACGTCAATGTTGCAATCTGGAAAAGTGCATCTATATCCTCAAGAAACTGATAACAACAACTAAATAACACAGTAGAATATGGCTCAAAATACCTAATCAAATTTTGTCCTCAAAATCAAGTAACAGTGTTCACAAAAGTAATAAAACTAAAACTAGACCCACCCAAATTATAAACGGACGGAACACCGATCCAAACCACAACATCAGCAGATTCCTAGAATTAGCCTATGATTCGAAATTGACGACGGTTACTTATGTAAATAATATTTCTAAAAACGTTTATAGGCATAAAAATTATGTTAATATTAACAGCGAAAAATAACAAAACCATAAAAGACAACATAATTAAAAGCTATAAAAGATACAAACGCCCAATAATATACTGTGGCTGTCCAGTGTGGATAAAACAGCATAAAAAACACTAATAAACTAAAGAGAATGCAATACATACTACTCATTACATCAAACAAAGTAGCTCATATCACCTTATCTAATGTCATAAAGGTACATAAATATCGAGAAAGTACCCGACAGACTTCTACATAATTCACTAAATTATTTCGCAAAAAAATCTAGAAATGGCATTGAGTTTAGGAACTATGATATAGATAGCCCTAAATGCATCTCACAAGCTAATATTTGTATTAGAAATGAACATTTAAATACCCACCAAATGCCAGATTTAGAAATACACATTAGTTTAAGGTAAAGAAGACACTATTAAAAGGATATATTTTTATAAATTCTCTCTAATCAGAATAAAACTAATGAATGTTAAACATATATGAACTCTTGACGAAATGCGGGACTATACAATAATGAAATAAACGAAAATGTATTATTTACATGAATATAAATGTTGGTACCTACAAGGATAAGCTCGTAAAATGGGGTAATAATAAGTGCGACCCTCAAGTAGTTTATATTCTATGAGAAAGAAACAGACAACATCCTTGAATAAGGGGAAAGAGGTCATATGCACCTGGCCCTCAGAGATCTTCAAGATCTAAATTCCAATGAATATATGAAGGAATGGAATCCAACCTTAACAATTCTGGTGTTAAGAAAGGTGACAATTTACTGCATATTATTTTTTATTCCAGATATTAACTATAGTTTGAATAATAGACGGCCATGCCGTACAAAGTGAAATCCTTTCTTAACATCAAAAAATGTAGCAACTGTTATATGTTTCCGTGTAAAACCTAGATAAACTAGTTTATTAAAGCAAACCAAGTAATTCGCAATTTGTTGTTTTCGTCTGGAATAATTCTGTATGTCAGTTATGATATTGTTTTTTAGTAGATAACAAGTGGTTTTAAAATTACCCATGTTATTTGGTCAGCTTTTGAGGCAGCAATTATTAGGGTTGCGCTATTCTGAATGTGTTTTAGGTATTTCATTTGTAACAGCTCATTTCCAGCAGATAGGATATTTTGTAATTTAAATAAGATATTATGAATTTTCACAAGGTAATAAACATGTTCTTCTCGTGTAAAATTATTGATAATTGATCATCACTGGCAGAGTTTCTGAGTGTTTTTATGGATGTGTTTTTATCTGGTTACAACGGGTTGTGTTCTATTGATTGTAGTTAATGTTATTGTCAAGGTTTGAGTAGTTGAGATTAGGTGTGTATTGATGGAAATAAAATTGCTCAAAACTATGAATGTTATCAAACACATAGTCCATATTTGTTCCATTACTAACAACGCAACTTGTAAATACAATAACTGTATCAACAAATAGTTTAATATAGAGCATATGTTTACACTTTTTTAAAGTCTATCTTTCACTGCGTCTACGTATTTATTGAGCCTAACACTTCTTTTTTCCCAAGTGTAACTTATGTGATAAATTAGAAATGATTTCCCTGATATACTCTTCGTTGTTTTAACTTTATAATCATATAAGAAAGGTAACTTTATTATGATAACAAAATAACATACAATAAAGTTAAAATCCACCACAGACACAAAAGGCTATTGCAGCTTTTTAATTGCAAATGACTATTATTACAATATATATGTATCATAAATTAGTTGGTTTGGTTTTTGGAATTTCGCACAATACTACTCGAGGGCTATCCTAGCTAGCCGTCCCTAATTTAGCAGTGTAAGACTAGAGGGAAGGCAGCTAGTCATCACCACCCACCGCCAACTCTTGGGCTACTCTTTTACCAACGAATAGTGGGATTGACCGTTACATTATAACTCCCTCATGGCTGGGAGGGTGAGCATGTTTGGCGCGACGCGGGCGCGAACTCGCGACCCTCAGATTACGAGCGCACGCCTTAACGCGCTTGGCCATGCCGGGCCAAACACCGCGTAAAGATATATAATTCACTTCTGTCGTCCTTTAACAGTGTACTTAATTTACCTAGCATGCTTAGATTAAACATATATGACACTTTACACTAACAGAAGTTGAGAAAATATGACCGAAAAATACAAATGTAACTGATACTTTACTACACATTAAATCACATGTGACTTATTTATAAATTGCAACCTCTGCTAGATAATAAACACCACTGGCGTTACGGTCATTTCACACGAGTTCAGAACATATGCCAACCATAAGTAACCACATAATACACGTAACCAGACTCAATACCTCCAAAACTCTGTTGTCCGCCATAGTGTTTCCTTCTCTGACCATTTGAGATCATGTATGATAAATTCTGGGCACAAGCATGTATTCAAAACATCAGATCTAAACTTCCTCTCGTCTATATATTATTCTAAAACTCTCTCACTGTTAATCTTTCTCCAGCTGCTCGTGTGACTGATCGCACATCTAATAATTTCAGGTATATCTGTTGTTTCTTTCCCATTCCTTTTCATATGATGCCCTATATCGGATACCTGAGTTAGCTCAACAAAATGAGAAAATGAAACACGTTTATTCTATGTGACAAGGTTAGGTTCGCAACAGACGAAGGCTATACAGTGAACATAAAATGATTAAAAGTTATAAACGAGAATCGCCAAAACGCCTTGACATTTACTCAGTCATAAGATGTATGCTTTACTGATTCTGTAGTCAGGCAGAACAGGAGATAGTTCATTATTTTTACTCAAAAGCGATACAACCTAGATATGAGTGACACAAAATGATGTGCTGCTTTGTGATTCATATTTCTTCTGCTTGATTGATATTTTCTATCTGTAGCCTCGTTTCTATCCCACCATAGGTATTGCTCTTTAATTTTTGTTTTACTCTCATTAGGTATTCTTCCCTAAATATCTTCGACAGTTTAACATGCCAACTTTGCGTTATACTTTATTTCATGAAGAACAATATGAAGGATATCAGTTAAATAATTAGCTTTCAATATTTTTTATTGTTTCTCTTACAGGTTCTTTTATAAATTACTTTACGTGGAACCCTAAATTATACCTTTAGAATAGTGAACTATTGTGTTTTGTGTTTAATATTTTCACATATCAGTTTTAATGACCAATCAATTATCCGCATTGCTACAGGGTGTTTCTGTCGCCGAAGGAGGCGTTCTGCCAAAGATTCAGGCTGATTTTTGCCCAACAAAACTGAAAAGAAGTAAGTCGGAAAATATCAACAATATATTTAATCAAACGGCCATTTTCAAGGCCACCACCTCCATCCTGCTAGAGAGATAGTACAGTTTCTTCACCATACATCTCATGTGAATAATTTGAAGAGAACACGTAACAAAAGGTATGTCTTTTGTGTAGGAAAAACCTTATCCCACCTTCCATAATACACAAATATACAAACAAATATATCATCATTAAAAAATTTCACTAGGATTCATGCGTTCGTACGATATACTATAAACAGTGTTCACTTTCGTATATTCGTCATTACACGACGGTTGTATTTCTAAGTTAACTGAGTATGTATGGTTCATGAGATCGTGCTACATCATTACAACAAAAGGAAAACATACCTCTATTTCTTTCTCTCTCTCCACGCCGACACATAACTAAAACAGGCAGGATTTTTGAAAACCCTGTTCCATGTACATGGAGAGAGTGTAACAATTTAAAGCATGGAAAGTAATCGTTCGTTAACAAGTTAAAGAGATAGAAGCACGAGTAGACTTAATTCAAACATTATCGTAAGAGAAAAGACGGCTGCTGCTAAACTGTAACTCCTTGAATTTCTTACGTGCAAATTCAACTTGAAAAGATGTATATTACTAACATAGTACAAGTAGCCGTGATATGGTAGTGTGCGAAAGGCATACTCTTTGTTCAGGATGTGGCGGCCCTGAAAAGGGCCGTTTGTTTATTGGCGAGAGTAAGTTACAATATTTCTCTTCCCATTTAGGCTCGTTCCCCTCGAATTCTACGTGCGAGTTGGATGTCTTTCGGCTATTTTCTTATAGCAAAACCACAACGGGCTATTTGCTGAGCCTACCGAGAGGAATCGAACACCTAAATTTAGCGTTGTAAATCCGTAGACTTACCGCTGCACTAGCGGGGGTTATAAATAGATGTGTAAGATATGAATAAAACATTGAAGTAATGACTAATTGTCTTCGGTCCAAATTCATGTGATTAAAAAAAACAAATGGTAGTTACGCGATATATTGTAATGAGACATATTAAAGCTATGTTGTAAACCCCTGAAGACAAGTAAAATTATTACAAGAAAAACAACACAATAGAGAAAATATTTACCTTCTATTCAAAACCGAACTATCTTGGACTTTTCTACCAGTTGGACAGATAATTATTGCTAGAAACCTCGAGTTCCAAATGAAAAATCGTATGAAGATCAAAGACATGTACGTTGGAGTGCCACCTATCCTCATGGACTGACTTGGAAAGACGGTGAGCATGATTTGTCTCATCTATTACCTGCATGTAAGGACGTGTGTTAAACTTATGATCAAGTGTATACGAATAATTTAAAACAGAACTTAATTACTAAACTAATGAGAGTAACTTGTACAAATTTGAAGAACTTTTAGTGTCCAGCATGTAAGAGGATGAGAATCAACGACCCTGTTATGTGTATTTACTTTGCGTATCCACATGAACATTGCGCAAAATGGAGAGAGACGACCTTATGATTGTGTCTGTTAAAAGCGACGAGACAATATTTTAACATTTCTGACAAGAATTTAAAGGAAGGCACAAGAAGTACATATTAATAAAAGAAGAATGTCAATCATTTGTTAAAACTGAAGCTAGTGTGATTTAAATGTACTAATACTAATATTTCTTTTAATTTTATTAATTTGCCTTTGTTTATTATTGAACAGTATATAGTAAAATGTTTTAGTTAAGATGTGTAATAGCATATGTTACTTTAATGAGTAGAGCTTTTAATAGATTTGAAACAGACATAATGGAAGAATAACAAATGATGACCGATGTTTAAATGGAACGATGGAAACAAAGAGATCTAGCGATCAAATATTTAAACATATTTGTCTTTAAGGAGTGAGGACATCGCTACATGTCTCTAATTATTTTAATAAGCAGGAAATAATTAAGTATAAGAAAATGTTTCCGAACCTTTGAGAACTTCACGACAGTTGAGGCTGATGATGTGAAAGAACAATAATTGTGGAGCTTTAAATGCACAAAAAGGAAGGCATCCTGCACTTTGACAGAATATTAATGCAAAAGAGAAGAGTCTGACAATACACCGTCACTAGTTGTGACCACTGCGTATTCAGAGTGGTTTTTGTCATTAGTTGTTGCCCACGGTCATAATAGAAGTGATCAATTAAGTATCAGAACTACTTGCGTGTAGTTGTACATACTATTTGATGGATCGTGAGGAAACATTGGAATGAAACTTCATGTAACAGCCGAAGAATGAGTTCTCTCGTGACAAAAGTTGTTTCCAGATGTAACAACTTCTTTAACAACAGAAGTTGTTACCATAGTCTACGAAGTAATCTCTCCTTAGAAAGAAATAGCCTGTAGGCTCTACACAAGTTCTCGACATTACTTTCACGTGTCCAGTGCCTTAATTAGACATTTTCTTGTACGGTCTCTTTGTAAGTATTCTAATGCCATTATTCCTAAACATTGGTCATCATATTAAGCACTATATTGTTAAATTAATATTTAGTAAAGTGTTAATAAAATTTAAAAAGTTAATCTATTTGAAAAGATGTAACCGTATGCATGTTGGATGTAACAATAAAGTATACGAAAAAATGAATGAATTCTCTCAAATTTCTTTATTATACCTGGAAAGCATAATGTTTGTTCCTTTTGCCCACTACATTTTTATGTAAAATAAATCAATCTTGTGACGTGTAGCATTCAAAGGTTTAAAAGCTAACTCGAACCAATCAACCACTCAGCCTGCCTAATGTTACTAAAACAATCAACGACAACATTAACATAGCAAACACATGAGGAAATAATAGATATGATAAAGGGTGTGTCTTTTCTTATGGCAAAGCCACATCGGGGTATCTGCTGAACCCAGCGAGGGGAATCGAACCCCTTATTTTAGCGTTGTAAATCCGTTGATTTACCGCTGTACTAGCGGGGGTTGAGAAATGATAAAGGAAAGAATCTACGAAAACAATTAATACAAAAGAGAAATTCAGCACTAAAAACCCATATAAACGCTAAGAAAGTACCGACAACTGAAACGAGACAGCTAGAACAACTTTTGTTTACAACTAAACTGGAAAACTGAATTAAAACTATTCTGAATACAACAAGAACGATTCATAAACACTAGAAAACCAAACAATGAATACCTGCCACAAGAAACTCGCAACAAAATAGCATATACTAACTCTTCAAAAGGAGGAGGTATTCAAAGAATATTTACGGAAGACGTTTAAAATACACCAGGAACCAGACATGAACACCTTTTTTTATATAAAAAAAAGTAACTTCATAGAAGTGAAGAAAAATTTTATATACACCACAGTTCCCAGTAAATACAAAAATTATATAAAAAAAATTTGATGGTACGGAAAATCGGATTATATAATACCTTCCCAAAACCATAACAGAAATGGAAGTTTAAACTATTCATAAAAAGACACTAGAAAAATATAGCATACAAGATATCCTCCGAAAAAAAGAAAAGGCGCTCTGAGATTATATGAACATTTATCAGAACTCTTCAGTTTATCACTCATTTCTGTATACATCCCAGTTTCGCAGACGCAAGCAAGAGTCTTTGTTCCATAAGAAGAAAAGCCAGCAAATAAACCAAAGAGACTAATCAAACAGTAAAAGATTCTCGAAAGAATTAGTAATAGATTTTTAAATTACTTGGAAATAACTTCAAAATTACCAGAAATTCAAAATTGATTTAGAAAACCAACAGATTACAGATCACCTGGTAAGAAGAGAAACAATTCTTGATAGTTTTAATAGAATCAAATGCACTGTTGCGTGCTTTCTCGATATAAAAAAACATTCGATTCAGAGTTGCATAATGAATTAATAAATTACATGAAACTACACCAGGAAATTATTTGCTGGCGATCTAACTTCCTGAAAAATAGAGACCACAATATAAATATAAAGGGAACCTCTCCAAAGCCATTCATATCAGAGACTGGACTTCCAATCGGAAGGGTCGTTTGTCCTATTCTATTCATCATTTATATGAGTAATAGAGCATCAAAAGACCCAAATTATGGGTACGCATCTTAATTTGAGTATGATATAGCTGTCTGGGAAAGTGCACTCACCTCATCCACTTATAAGGAACTTTTCAATGACTTTGTAGATTACTGCCCAAAATATCAAATAAAAATAAACAGGGTTCAAACCAAGCCCTGTCATTTACAATACATAACATACATGAAAAAGATTATCCTAAACTGCATATGAATGGAACACTCCTGCACGCTTCGCCAAAATTCCTAACACTTGACAGACATTAGCTTCGTACAATGTGGACTATAGTGTCTCATGTATCACAATGGTGCATCAGACCCAGACAAAAGAAAATGGGTTAAAAACTGTAACCAATGCACAACCTAATTGGAATAACGTCCTTCTAATTCTAATTCTAATTTGGCGAAGCTTGTTTTCACGTTACTCACTCCAAGTCCACTGCCAACAGGCGCCGAGCAGACCTTTGAATACAGGAACTGTCTGCTTTAGTGCTGTCACTGCTGTGCCTGTTCCATACATAGTCTTTGCTGTAATGTAAGCGAGCTCGTTCCCTCGATTATCATCATTACGTGGGATCCAAAAGAACTATATAGAAGATGTTAAAGAGAAATAGGCCAGTTGATAATATAAACAATTCCAGGCAGCTTCTCCGTAATCCAAGGCAAGTGAAATGGTGTATCGTTTGGTAGAGAACACAGAAACTGAAGAGGGGATTTTGTGTGCAACAACTAAATTACAGAAGACCCTGACAGAGTCAGCTGATTTTGAACAATCTGTAGAAACAGGAAAGGAAGGATGTTTCGAAAGATCTTTATCAAATAAAAGATGATACTTTCAATTAGAAGTATCTGCTTTTTTCAGATAACAGAAAAAGGTCACATTTGTGGATGGTACTAATCCATGGTGGGATGAGATGATCAGGAGATACTGTAGTGTCATCCAAAGAAGACTAAATGCATCCAATTGTACTTGGATACCAAGGCTAAAAGAAATAATAACAAATCGTCTGTTCTGAAAACACAACTCTGGGTTGGATTCTGTGGTAAGGATGAACGTTTTGAAGCATATAGCAAAAACAGTTGCTAATGGCACAGGTCTAGAAGAGGTTTATGAGACTCTGTATAGTAACTCTTAACTGGGGAAGTGCTTAAAGCCCTGTGCATAGCTGAAGCCTGTGATGATGACCTGGGTCTAGCATCTTCACGACTGAGGCCATAGCAGAGCCACAGACTGTAGTCGAGCTTAACCAAATGAAAGCACGATATATCATTGGCATGAAACATTGATCCACTACCAAAGAGATGGAAGGTGTTTATTACTCTTGTACATTTGACTCATAGCTGCTTGATGTGTGGTATAAAGGTCAGCTTATATTAAAGACAAATTCCAATAACTTTGTATCAGAGACCACTACTTCTCCAAGACAAAGCTTGGGATAGTGGTGTATACCCTAATGGCAATAAACGTGCATGCAAATGGTTTCAGAGTTAGAAAGATTAAAACCGTTTGTTGTGGTTCACTTCCGTCACTGATTTATTGTAATCAGTAGCTGCCATTCGATAAACCTCTGAATGGAAAGAGGTGATCACTGTTCCTATGTCTTGTTGGCTAAGAAAGTGGAGGATCAAGCAGAAGTGCCAGGTACTTGAAAGTTCTCCGGGTTGCAGGAACTTCCTGGCCATCAGAAAGCAAGTCGAAATTGAGACAGAATTATACTGAAAACTAAACATCAAAATCTTGTCCCATATGACTTTGGAACTTGTAGTAGAAGATATAGTGATTGTGAATTTAATTCAAGATATCTTTTGGCTTTGAAGTCTTACCTGCCACGCATGTGCACGGGACCACTGAGAAGCAATGCAATTTGAAACTGTGGGATACACAGAAAGGTATTCTTGGCCCTTTCTTAGCTTTTTCGTACCATGTGGCAGGCAAGATTTCACCATGGACAAGGACATGTCGAAGTATTAAAAATATATTAAGCAACTGTATGGATAATATAGTCAGATACTGCTGCCACGCAATGGTCTAATGATGGCTTACAGATGACTGCAGCATCAAATTTAATGAGATAATTATAACAGAACCAAATGGCTTGTTCCTGCTTCCACCTGTGCAAGTAGGTCAGGTGGCGCTGACATTGGCCAATATTTCTCAAAATGAAAGAAAAATGATCAGTACCACGTGGGTTACTGTCAGCCTCCACGAAAAGTGGGAAAATATTGAAGGAGAGCAGATTGAGAGATTAATAGGAATAAAAGACTGACTAGGTGCATGACACTAAGCATAAGAACCAGTAATGAAGAGAGAAAGGTTTTGATGTAAGAGCACTTCCTCAGAGGAGTTATGTCTGTAAAGTAACCCAGGATTAAAAAAGGAGACAGCAACTGTTCAAAGAGAGCATGAATCAAAGTCTGATTGATCATAGGTCTTTCCAGGAGAAAGAGAGAGAGAAAAACAGCAATTATATAGCCCAAGGAAACATGAATGGCTACAGCCTCCAAGGGTGTTTCGAGTGGCAAAGTACAGTGCAGGCACATACGTCCTGATCGATCAGCAGTGCCATCCCTCCACGCACTCCATTGTCATTTCTGTACCAAAAACTGCTGATGGGTGACTGTATCAGCAAGTTTCAGAAGTGTTTCGTATCAAGAAAGGCACACAGAATGATAGGAATCAATAAGCACGTTGATAAAATATAAGTTAACATGGAAACTTCGACAGTTTCACTGCATCAAAATGGCCATTTTTATTTACATGATCGGTGAAAGTCACTACAATTAACAAAATGAGGGTCTATTTCACACTCATGGGCATCACGGGTCCTTCCCATCTCAATGAGCATATGTCAAGGAACAACGACATGATGTCTTTGAGTGATTGAACTGCTGAAATTGGAAACATCTGAGACAGTTTGAAATATGTGGCCATACTTGGTTGCAGGTGGACACAGTGATGTCAATGTCAAAATTAGTATATTGGTCGGTATCATAATTCTGAGACTGCACAAGCAGTTAAATAAACTAACACAGAAATAGTACAAATAAATGAAACACAAAAATAATAGATTTAAAAATATACATGTATTAAACTATTAGAAATGTAGAATAAACAACTGTTATACAAATACAGGAGTTCTGGTGTTATTAGTGATGGTAACACTGTCCAACATAATTGTGTTTTTAACTTTTTACGAGCCCGTTGGCCTTTTTAATTCCATTTAAGTGTTTTCCTTGCTTTTGATTACTTCTTCGGTTTTAACATGATTTGTTTTCATATTTTATAGGCCTGACATATCCATGTAGTTAAGGCACTTGAGTCGTAATCTGAAGGTCGCGGGTTCGAATCCCCATCACACCAAACATGCTCGCCATTTCAGTCGTGAGAGCATTATAAAGTGACCATCAATCCCGTTATTCATTGATAAAAGAGTAGCCGAAGAGTTGGCGGTGAGAGTTGATGACTAGCTTCCTTCCCTCTAATCTTACGCTGCTACATTAGAGACGGCTATCGCAGATAACTCTCGTGTAGCTTTGCACGAAATTCAAACAAAAGCATGTTTTATAGACCTCCAATGGCACAGCGATATGTCTGTGGACGTACAACTCTAAAACCCGGGTTTTGACACCCGTGGTGGACAGAGTACAGATAGCCCATTGTGTATCCTTGTGCTTAACTTCACAAACAAACACACTTTATAGACGTTTACTTTCCGTTATTACCACTTGTTTGACGCAGACAGCTCAGTTGCTTTGCTTTGCGCCACAAACCAACAAAGAGTGGAATAGCTCTGCTATACACAAAATATCTATCGGTATCTCAAATGCAAATATGTAGTAATAATGTGCGTGTAACAGCTGAAGTATTCTTGAAAAATCAAATGTCTTGTACAGTACCGAAAATATATTGTTCCCCAGCAAAGTCAACAGACGTAGACTCACTTAACAACATTTTTCCTCACAACATAAACTCCATTTTTGTAGATGACCTAAAATGTAAACATAAAAACTTTAGACAAAAAACAAATGCAATTTGAAAAGAATATTAGACTTTATTAACAATACCAATATACTTCTACAAAATGATGTAACACAGTTGCACACATTGTATGAGAATAACAGTAGTAATACACTTGATCTGTGACTAAATTTATATACTATGAGCCAAACGTTTGTAAAATGTAATGTGGGAAAATATATTCGGGCCGGCTGTTTACTTATTTGTCTTAGATCTTGTATCTGTAAAAACTTAACTTACCGAAATTTAAAATGTAACAACAAATAAGCAGATTAACATGAATATAAAAAGAGTAGTAACCAATCTTGAGTAGATAAGTTTTATTCAAAGAATCATGGTATGTCTTACAAAAGCTGCAAATAAACAATATCGTCACCAAATTACACAATGAAAAATCAGTTCCTGACAACCACACACACACAACTAACTAATCACACTCATCAAAAAACGAAGTCAACCACCAAGACAATAGATGGAAAACAGAGATCAAGAAGTGAAAATACAAATAAACACACTAAGAACTAAATTATGAACAGAAATCAAACTTAAAATAAAAATGGACCACTTCTGCTGCTAACTAAATGGAAGAAAGAACCAAAACGTTTCTAGTCACGTCTAATTTAGAAAAATAACAAATAGAGAAACCACAAGACGGAAATACCTACCACTAGAATACAGCAACGCCAGAGCACATACAAAGCTAGATAAACGCAAAGTCTTCAAACAAAACGTTTTGTTTTGTTTGTTTGTTTAGAATTAAGCACAAAGTTACTCAATGGGCTATGTGTGCTCTTCCCACCACGGGTATCAAAACCCGGTTTTTAGTGTGTAAATCCGCAGACATACCACTGTGAAACTAGGGGGCAAACAAAACGTACAAGGTACATTTAAAACGCATCATGAACCATAAACGTACACATATTTTTACAGTAAAGTAAACAATTACGTAAAAAATAACAATGAACTATTTAAACTATATTTCCAAGTAAATATAAATAGCAATAATACAACAGATAATAATAGAGAATATGACTATACAATAAAAATGATGACATAGAAAATAACTGAACAAGAATTCTGGGACACAATTAAAGTAACAAAATAAAAAGGTACATGAAATGATGACATGCAAATCATCCTCTTAAAAGAAATGGAACTTAGAAATCCCTTGAATGTATAATGGTGATTTTTAATTTATCTGTAAACTTAAGATACATCCAAGTTACTTGGAAGTATGCAAATATATTAATATACCAAAAGAAAGGAAAGTCAGGCAGTAAAGCATTCCACTGTTTACGGCATAATGGCCTGAGGTTTTGCCTGTTAGATATGTTGCTGCCACCCAGTATTATTCACTGTCTTTCAAACTTCTTTGAAAACAGAAACTGAAGAATAAATTTGGGAACCTTCTCAGAGCTACTTAATATGAAAGTAGGCATCCACCAGCGGTAGTTAACACTATTTCCTTTATCACGTATGCTAACAAAATGCCTCTGAAAGATCCAAATCACAAGCACTCCTCACAGTTCGCTGATGACATAGCAGTCTGGAAAAGTGCTCCCACCCCATCTGTATCAACAACAAATCTACTGGCTCAGCTGAACAGAATAATTGAATGTAGCAAAAATTATAAATTAACATTAATGTGCCCAAAAAAATAAAAAACACCCACTAGAACTTTATATGAATGGAACACTTCCTCATACTGCTACACTTACAAATTTTATGTCTCACATATGATTCAAAATTAATACACTGCTGGTCAAAATCTTAAGGCCAATGAACATAAAGAAAAAATATGCATATTTGCGTTGTTAGACTCAACCACGTTTTTGAGTACAACTTTGAAAGATGAAAATAACAAAAGGGAAAATAAAAATAAAAAACTTTTTTTGCATTTAAGACGGAAAATGTGAACACTATGAAATTAGCCTAAATACCAGCTGGTCAAAAGTTTAAGACCATACCAAAAAGAAACCCTAAACAGGGTAGGAAATGCCCCACAAAAGGCCTCAGTAGTGAGTTGCACGGCCGTCATTGCAAGTAACTGCAAATATTCGCTTTGGCACGGTCGATACAAGCATTTGCAGAAGAATGGCTGGAATGTTATTCCAAGTGGTGAAGCTAGCTTCACAAAAATCATGCACTGTTTTGAACTGACGTCCATTTCTATAGATTTAACTTGCCATCCACCCTCAAACATTTTCAATGGGGTTGAGTTCAGGCGAACACGCTGGATGGTCTGAAAGAATCACGTTATTCGCCATGAAAAAAGTCCTTTGTCCTGCGGACATTGTGATTTCCAGCGTTTCTCTGCTGAAAGAACCAGTCATTTCCACACAAGCGAGGGCCTTCAATTAGTAATGAAGATCTCTACAACATGTCAATGTAGCCAGCTGCTGTTTGACTCCCCTGTATAACCTAAAGTTTCTTTGTTCCATGGAAGGAGAAAGCACCCCAGATCATGATATAACCTCCTCAATTGTGTCGTGTAAAAAATGTCTCTGGTGGGATATCCTTATCATGCCAGTAACGTTGGAAGCCATTTGGACCATGCAGGTTAAATTTTTTCTCATTAGAGAACAAAAACTTCGTCCACTTTTCTATGTTCCGTATTTGGTGCTTCTCAGCAAAGTGTAACCGAGCTGTTTCGTGGTGTGGAAGGAAACGTGGTCTTTGAAGACGTTTAAGGTTTTTTGAAGCCTTTCTCTCGTAGATGCCGTCTTATTGTTCTTGTGCTGCATTCTGCGTCCATAAGGGCCTTAATCTGGTTGGACAACCCGTCGTATCCTCCTGCTTAACGCCGGCGAAATTTTCTTGGGTCGATTACTTGCAATTTTCGTTCAGTATCCTTCAGGGTCTTTTAAGAAATTTGCAATCTCAACAGCGATGGCACTTTTAGCGATACCTTACTTTTGCAGCTCGAAATTTCTGCCACGTACAAACTGTCAACATTTTAGCCTGTGCCATGTTTTTACCCAATGTAACGCAGGAGATGTCAGTGGGAGATGTTGACAACATTAATGCTTGAATACAAATGACTAAATTTCGTTACGAATTTACCGATTAACGCTTCGTTTCAGTTTGGCCTTAAACTTTTTACCAGTTAGGATTTAGGTTAATTTAGTTTAGAACTTTATACAACCCAACGAAGTGACAGGGTATTATTTGCAACATATACATACCGTAATTACCTACATGAACGTGGAGTTGAAAGACGTTAGAACAAATGCACAAAATTAGCTCTGATCCCTTTGCAGTAATTATAATAGCAATACTTAGGAAAAGACAACATATGTTGGAGGGAGGAAAAGGTCAAACACACCGAACCCTTCGATCAAATTTTGATACCAAGAAAACATGAGGCTTATAAGGGTTGCAAAATTTACAAACTATTCAAGCTATTAAGATTAGACGTTAAAAACAGTATCATGAATAAAAATATAAATATTAAAACAACCAAGCAATCACTACTACCAACACCTCAACAAAACAAACCTACATGTCCAGTAACACTTAAAATAACAAAAAAAATAACTCGACAAAAAATACAAACATTTCAGCCTTACCACAAGAGTCAAAAACGAAAGCAGAAACTAACAATCAAACAACAACAGACACGAATAAGAAAGAAAATATAAGCATGTTGAAATGTATCATTAAAACAAATTCACTCACTTCATGGCATAATACTCAAAACTGAAACAGGTTAAAGACAGCATCCAAAAAGCATATCACAACATGCTTACTACAAATAATGATATCATTCGTAAAGTACCTTTTCACAAAAATTCATATTTAAACATATCAACATTCAAACAGGTGAAACAAGAAAAAAATGTTTTATTTATAAGTGAAACCTGTTTTTACACAATAGTTTGTTTTGGATTTTGATGTTGTTCACCCTAGTTAACTACCAACTGGTGGGAAACTAAGCCTTGTATAGTCCATATATGGGACATGCATGGCTGTAATGGCACCAGAGTAGACAAACTTCGCTGCAGTATCAGTAAGCTAGTTCCTGCAAATACTGAAATGGTCACGTATCCAGAAAAAATTGATTGAAACAGAAGATAAAGAAAAATTGGTCATTTGTTGTTGAATGTTGACGAGAACGGAGTAAGAACTAACATAAGAAATTCCAATGGACAGCTAAGAGAGTGAGGGTATATAGTAAAATTGGTGCACTGAATGGTTTCCATATAATCCAAAGCAAGAAAGATGACATACAAGTAAGCGGTGAACACAAAAACTGTATAGGAGATCCTTTAAGTAACCATCGAGCCACAATAAACCATAGCAGACAGAACCCACAGAGTCACTTAATTTTAAACCATTCATAAAGAGAGAACAGAAGAATGGTTGAAAAGATGTTTGGCAAAGATAAGATGGAACTTCCATTCGGGAATATGTCTTCCTCAGATGACAAAAAAGGTCAAATGTGTAGATTGTAATTAGTCCCAAAGGAATATCAGATTATTATAGAAAGTAAAGTAATCGAATGACAGAGCCAAAATAAGAAATTGCAGAAAAACTTAGCCCATTGAGATATTTTTGTAAGGATCGAAGTTTGGAGAAAACATAATGGAGAAAAAGTTGCGAATGGCAAGTTGCGAAAGTTCATTTAACTCAGTATACAGTCATGGGTCAATAAAAGTGTGGAAAGCCTCATGTCTCAGATGGTGAAAAAAAAAAAAATCTTGAAGGCAGAGGCCCTGGCAAAAATATAAAGCAGAGATGCATAGTCCAGTTACAACCAAATGAGAGCACGATAGATCTTAAGCATAGAACGTCAGTCCACTCCCAAGAGATGCAAGAGAGCACACAAGAGATTTTCAGTGGCCATATACACTTATATATAGCTGCTTGATGTAAGAAGTAAAAGTAAACATATGGTTGAAAACACCTTAAGAACTTTGCCTCAATGACCATGGGAAGAAAACAATCACTGAAACATTGTGATTGGGGTGTAATCCCTATTGGTTGCTAAAGAATATGGAAATGATTTGTGAAAATAAATGGTAAACCCGTTTGTTGAGGTATACTGAAGAGCAGTTGAGGGCAGTTTAAGACTGATAATATCGTGCTTAATGACTGACACGGTGTGTAGAAATCATTGACAACAGAAGCCATTTGCAACTGTAAGAATAAGTTATCAATTCATTATATTGATTGTCACACTGAAAACACAGGCAACATTCCTGAGGGTCTACAAGTTGCTATGTAATGAGACTTGGAATCGACTGTCATATAAACAATTATAAATAAAAATGGGCAAATGGCTATGCAGCCAATAGGAATGTATGTGCTGCAAAATTCCTTATTTCCAAGTAACGTAATAAGCCTTCTTAAGACGAAATAAAACAGAAACAATATGTTATGTATGAGTAAACATCTTCCCTAATAAAGAAATAGAGTAGAATTAGGTGGTCCATGGTGGAATGCTGTCGATAGAACCCTCACTGTGACTACAAGAGGAAGTTGTTTCATTTAAGGAACTATACAAGACAAGCATTACCCAAACTCTCTCAGGCCTAAGAAAGACATCTAGTTAAGGCAATCTGAGAATAATTAGAAGAAATCTTGGCATCCTTACAAGCTGAGAAAAGGGTAAGACAATAGACTTGCGCAAGCCGATAGGTAAAATGTTCTCCTACCACATCTAATTGAAAAGAACCAGAAGGAAAGCAAGAGAGGCAAAAAAAGAGATGGCACAACATCTAGAAATAAATGTCATTAGATTCAACTGATTTACTTTCAGACTGATGAAGAACAATCTTAAGTTCCTCTAGTGTACACGTGGCAATTGTAATCAAATAGATGATCAGACTATGCCATTTGTCTTTAGTGGGAGAGACCAGTCAACCTCCCTGAACTATGTCCAGGGTCGTCTTAACAAATCTCCATTAGTAAAAGGAGATTTCAGTGTTTCAGAGTGTGGACATACTTAGTTATTTTGCATAAAATAAATGTAAAACTAATATAACAAGTAAAAAGAAATCATGTTAAAATAAAACAATGGTCAAAATTTGGGTTATTATTCAAAAGGCCAATGACTCTTAAAAATTTTGAAGCGTAAATAAGGAAGACAGTGTCACCATCACCAATGACACAAAACAGTGTCAAAAATAAATTTATGGAAAAACATGTTTAAAAGGGTGCCGTCAATCACGGTCGTAACGACGACAAGACAGTAAAACGTGGCTTTGTGACATGAGTGTCACAAAGGCTACACATTGATGTATTAGTCGCAGATAAAGAAAAACGACGAGTTAAGAAAACTGTAACCGATGTGTAACCTTGCCAGAATTCTTAGGAAAACAAAATGGCCAAGAAGCAACAGAAGGTTTGATCTAGAAAAGCTTGTTATCACGTCGCTTACTCCAAATCGACTGTCAAATGGCGCAGAGCCGAACCTTGAATACAGGACCATGGTCCATATATGGAACAGACACGGCAGTCACAGCACCAGAACAGACAAATTAAAGTGCGATCTTGTTCCATCGAATACCGACGTGACCTGATGTTTACAAAAACTGGATAGAAATGGAAGATAAAGAGAAATGAGCCAGTTGGTTTTCGTTCCACTAATAACAACAAAACTTCAAATTGCAGTTTTGTTAAGTTCGTCTGTCTTTGAATGAATGTATTAATGAATACTTTACTATAGAGTCACTTTTTACCCACATTTGCAGGAGACAGAAAATACGACATGGTACAATGTGCTGTCAAGCTTGAAACGTCATGTTTAGAGCAAAATATAACAGTTCACTAGTACATTCACTTTTTTTTGAGATCTACCTTCACTGCGTCAACGTACTTGCTAAATGTAACACTTCTTTATTCCCAAGTGTTACTGTCACGATAAAATAACGAGAATGACATCGACATTTTGTTCGTATACTACTTCGTTTTTTAACGTTATAATGAAAGTGGCTTTTATTAGTATAATAAAGTAACATACAATAGTTTTAATCCACACAGAACAAGCTACTACAGATTTTAATTGCAAATTACTTGTTTTGTTTTTTTTTCCAATTTCGCACAAAGCTACTCGAGGGTTATCTGTGCTAGCCGTCCCTAATTTAGCAGTGTAAAACTGGAGGGAAGGCAGCTAGTCATCACCACCCACCGCCAACTCTTGGGCTACTTTTTTACCAACGAATAGTGGGATTGACCGTAACATTATCACGCCCGCACGGCTGAAAGGGCGAGCATGTTTGGCGCGACGGGGATGCAAACCCGCGAACCTCAGATTACGAGTCGCATGCCTTAACACGATTGGCCATGCCGGGTCATTTGTGCATGAACTTTGAGGAAGCGCTAAGGGTAATCTATATGCTCTTGTAATTAATGTATGTTGTAAAATGATTGTAGTTTGGTTTGCAGTTGTTTATTTTTAATTACGTTAATCCATGCAAGAGCAACATAGTCTAATACTGGTCTTATGTTTGTATATTTTAATGATGTTTTCAAGTGTTGTTCCATAATTTTTAACAATGAGACCCATAGCATCGTTTGTTCTTTGCCATTTTGTAGTTTTTATGTTATTTACATGTTTTACCCAGGTAAGTTTGGAATCATATGTTAGTTTTAAAAATTTTGCAGTTGTCTAGAGAAGCGCTCAGTTAATGTAAATCTGGGGTTGTGCTTTTTAATGTTTCGTTGATTTTGAAAACATCACTAATTGTGTCTTTACTGTGTTTATTTTGATTCAAAATTTTTGACAGTATTCACTTATTCTCTTCAGTTGAGGTTGTATGTTAGTGGCTGCAATTTCTGGTGTAGGGGCACATTTCCAGATTAATCAGTGATGTCGAGAAAACCCATTTGTAAGAAATATATATGCAAAACGGCTCGTTTGGGTTGAGAAAATATTTTACGTAAAATTTCTACGAATTTCTACGTTAAATATTTTCTCAACTCAAACGAGCCGTTTTTGCATATACATTTCCAGATTGCTACATCATCAGCGAACTGTGACGAGTATCCAAGATTAGGGTCTTTAAGTGGCATATTATTCACATACATGATGAAGAGAATAGGACTAACCACCCCTCCTTGAGGGACACCAGCTTCTGGAGTGAATAACTCCGAGAAAGTTCCCTCTACGTGTATTCTACAATTTCACGAATAATTCCACGCGGTATCCCATTTCATTCATACGGAACCGAAGATCATTGTGCCATACAGTGTCGAATGATTTCTCGATATCGAGGAAGCAAGCGACAGTGCATTATATTTTTATAGAAGCTATTTATTTTCGTTTCAGTTAAGCTAATCAAATGATCTTTTGTTTCTCTAAAGTTTCTAAATCCGTTTTGTACCTCTGGTAATTCTGAAGTAATCTGCAGAAATGTGGAGTGTCTATTACTTATTATTCGTTCACGAATTTTGCCTACACAGCTGGTCAGGCAAAATTGTTCGCTTCGCTTCTTCTTTGAAGCTATTTGGGTGTGTTGAATTTTAAATACCCAGAAGGGTCGGGTGCACAAGACCTCTTCCTTCATCCCAGGCTTTCATGTCGGCTACTATTATATTGTTGTTCTAGTGCTTTTGGGCCAGAGTATCCTACAATACTCCTGCAATTTTCAGGGCAATGTCTGTGTATTGTCTTACATTGCCCTTTTTTTTTCCCTTTATCTATTTATTATTTTTCCTCTCTTTTATTTTATTTATATTTTTTTCATTTTTATTCTTATATATTTTTTCCCTCTTTTCCATAGACAAATATTGGAAAAAATATAAAAATAACAATAATAAAATAAAATGCAAAAACATATTATAGTAGTTTTAAGCGTCTAGTGCGTGGTGGCCAGCTTGATTTATATTTCTTAAATATATATTCATGGGAGAGAAATACATAGGTTCATCATGTGCGTAGTATGTGTCGAAATCACACAATAAGTCATTTTTATGCCTATTTTTATCAAAATACTTTAGGGCATTATGCAAGAGTCTTTCAGATATTGTCTCTATGTCTGCATACTTGTGCATGAATGTGAATGAAGTACTGCGTGGTACTTTATAAGCTGAAGTTAAGATTGAATTTTGTATTTTTTGCAATGGTTTTTAAATCGCTCTCTCTCTCTGTCACTCTGTAGGGGTATTTGAGTATTGATGTTCATCTACTCAGGAGGGTCAGGTTATGTTACCCTCTTCCTCCCTTCAGATTTTGGTTTTACAATTGTCAAGCGTATTTATATATGGTACGCGAGGGCCAAAGTAACCCGCACTTATTCAGGTCCCTTTCATGTCCATGCACAATCTATACATACACTTGGTGCAAATAAAACATTTATCTTATAGTTCCATAGATTATTTGCACTTTCATCAGTTAGGTATTAAGCAGAAAACGTTTACATAGAAAACACTTTCAATGTTTTGTAATTAATCCCTAATCTAATGTGGAGTCTACTTAATAGGCGGCCTTTTGGTTTTTTATTTTATTTATTTAGAAAATATATATTCGCTGGGGAAAGGTGTTTAGGTCTGTCATCATCATGTAAACAATGCCTATCAAGTTCGCTCACTAGTTCATTTTTTCTCCAATTTTTGTTAAAATAGTTTATGTACTATGTAGGAGTCTATCTGTTATGGTTTCCATGTGTGCGTATTTATGCATACATTCAGATGATGTTCTGGGTACTTTATAAGCTGTTGTAAGTAATGTATTTTGTGTTGTTTGTAGTATTGTTTGAAGTAGTTTTCTGCTTACATTTATCTATGCAGGGGCTGCGTAGTCAATGACTGGTCTATTATATGTTTTATATATTTTCATAATATTGTCTGCCGTAGCTTCACTATTTTTGCCAGTTAGACTCCTAGCTTAGTTTGTTCTTCGCTAATATTTTGTTCTTATATTATTTATGTGGTTTACCATGTAAGTTTTGAGTCAAACGTAAGTCTTACGAATTTTGCTGATGTAGCAGGCTGCAGTAGTTTTCCATTCACATAGATCTGTGGTTGTACTTTTTTATGTTTAGTTAACCTGGTGAATACTGTTGCTTGTGTTGTAGTTGTATTTATTTTGACTCTATATTTTTGGCAATATTCTATTATTCTATTTAATTGTGGTTGTATGTTTGTGGCTGCTATTTCTGGTGTTGGTGCATTTTTCAGGACTGCTACATCATCTGTGAACTGTGAGTATCCATTATTTGGATCTTTTAGAGGCATATTTTTCACGTACATGATCAATAGGATAGGGCTAACTACCCCTCCTTGAGAGACACAACCTTCTGGAGTGAAACTCTCAGAGAAGGTCCCGTCAACATTTGTTCTACATGATCTGTTTTCCATAAAGTTTGACAGCCAGCGAATAGTTTCCCGCGGTTGTCCCATTTCTTGCATTCAGAACCGAAGACCATTATTCCATACAGCGTCGAATGCCATCTCAATATCGAGAAAGCAAGGGACAGTGCATTCCCTTTTATTAAAACTATCTACAGTTGTTTCTGTTAATCTAAGTGGTCTGTTGTTTGTCTCAATTTTCTGAAACCATTTTGTTCTTCTGGTAATTTTGATGTTGTCTCCAGGAATGCGGAGAGTCTGTTACTGATTATTCTCTCAAGAATTTTGCCAACACAGTTGGTCGGGCTAATTGGTCGGGAGCTATATGGGTTATTGGCTGGCTTTCCTTCTTTATGGAACATTAATACATTTGCATGCTTCCAAGAAACCGAGATATAACCAGAATATGATGATAGATTAAAAATTGCTGTAAGATGTTCAAATAATTTCGGAGTGCCTTTTTTTTTTAAATGTCTAGTATACCAACTTCTCCTGGTGATTTATTTTTTGTGTTTGTTATTGTTTCTATGAGTTCTTGTGCTGAAATTGTGTATGTAAGCATTGTGTTTGTGTAGTCGTTTGTGTTGTTGGTTTGATAATTATTTAAGTCTACTGGGAAGAGTGGTTTGACAAATTCACTATTGTTTATTATAAAGTTATTTACTTTATTATAGTAGTATGTGTTCATCTCTGGGTCTTTATTTGTTTTAAACGTGTTTTCAAGTTGTTGTTTGAATATATTGGATTTTTACTTTGTATTTATATGCTGTGTTATTATTGTGCTCTTTCTTGTTTTAACAATTTAACTTCTTCTCTGATTTGGTTTCTTATTCTCTTCATTTGTGTTTTCAATTCGCTGTCTCTTGTCTCCGTGTATTCTCTTCTTAATTGTCGTCTGTGCTTGATTAATGTTAACAGTTGTTTATGTGTTCTTATGTGTTATTTTTGGTTTTATGTTGTTGTTTTGGTATTGTTTGATTTGCTGCAGTTTGTAGGCATTTCGTGATTATTTAACACTAGTTATCAATATCTATTTTATTTTTAGCTGTTATAATTTTGTTTGGCAGTCGATGGTTAAATGTTTTGGTATTCTTTCCAATTTGCTTTTTTTGTAATCAAATATTTCATTTCTATGTGTAGTATTTTTATGGGTAGAGGGTGAGATCGAAGACACACCATATAGGTGAATAACCGTTGTTAATAACTGTAGGATGTAAGGTATCATGTGTTTTTTCCTATGTTTATAAATAATTCCATGCAATTTATTGTTTGTGTTGGTTTTGTAACTCATATTTATAAATAAGTTTATTTTGTTATTTGTGTTTATTTCTTTGGTAGAGTTATCGTTTTGTTGTGGTTTTGGAATATGGGTATTGTTCTGTTTTATCCCGGTGCTGTTGTTTATCTCTTATGTTGGTTTTTTACTCTGTGTTTAGTTTTGGTATTTGTAAGATACCTTTTTTAAGTGTTTGTGCATATGTTATTTTGTCTTGTTTCAGAGTTGGTTTTGTTTGCTGTGTTTTGTTATCTGTTGCTTCGTTATCTTTTAATGGTGTATTTCTTATTTCGTAATTATTTGTTTATATGTTTCGCAGCCTTCATAGTTTGCAGTATGTTCTTGTCACAATTACAACATTTCGGTTTTTCTTCTTTTTTGCAGTGTGATATGTTATGTTCCCCACCACATCCGCAACACCTCGGTTAATGTTTACATGCTGTTAAAGCATGTCCACATCTCTGACAATTGTAGCATTGTGTTACAACAACTGCCAGAGTGTTTGTTTGCTCTACTTGATATTTTTGATACCAAGGTATAATGCCATTATTAATTAAGTTTGAAATGTTGTGTGTTCAGTGTCAACTCTGATAAGGTTTGTTGGTTTTTTGCGTGTGTGGAATATTTTGTTTGTCTAATTTATTTTTTATGTCATCAATGATGATTGAGAATTAGACCTCACGAATGGCAAAAGATTTTGGCAGTGGTATATATCTAGGTAGGTGTATAATAATCTTGCATGGTTGAAACGCTTCTTCTGGCCACCCCTCAAGAAACTTATTTAGGTTAGCTGAGTCGTTCGCACATAGTATTACCGTCAGAGAGCTTCTCATTGGTCGCCAAAAGCGTGCTCTCCCAACCATTGGACAGGATGCAGAGTTGGAACGCCATTGGACGACAACTTGTGATTCTCAATCCAAGTTTGCATATAGTTTCTGAAATAACTTCGGATTGTAAGCCACAGTGTATCAAAAGTAATTGACTGAAGTATGATAAAACTGAGTGAGTGAACAGCGTCACTGCAAGTTTAATTGCGAGGTTAATTATCGATACAATAAGTGAACAGCGTAATAGTTGTGAAAGTTTAGTTTTTTGTGAATTTCCACAGTCCTTTTCAGGGCTACAAATCTCTTCTACCCTGCCTGACTGTTAACTCAAACTCTACTTCTACTGCAATGTGTTATTCATTTAACCAAGTATATCGAGTACGCCACTTAAACAAACTCCCACGCTGGGGGTCTCACGGCGTAAACGAACTAATATGAAAAAGAAAACTTCTCGGCCGTCCACCCGCTCGCAGGGTTCGTCCCTTACCAGCGCCGAGCGCCTTAAACTACTTGCTGCCGCAAGCACGGCGATGTCTACAGATGATGACCATAATACCTCTAGTGATTCTCTCTCTACTATCACGGCATCCTCAAAGAGCTCGGTTAAACCCAGGAAATGCCCTGAACCACGTCCCACGGCTAACCCAGGTGCTTCTTCTTCTAGCTCAGTCACCACTAAAGCACCACCTCCAGTCATCGTAGAAGGTATTCCTGCCACGTTCCGACAACCGCAAATAGCTGCCGAACTTCGTCGGCTATTTCCAACAGTCACATTCAACAACGTACGTCGGCTTCCCCGTGGAGGGATACTTATTAAAACAGAATATCCCAAGGACTATGCCATTCTCCTTAAAGCATGGCCAACTGATGCTTTTGGTGGGATTCCCTTAACACAACGGGTACCATCAGAATCCCCGAGGAAGACCATAGTCATCCGAGGTATACCTCATGATACCTCGGACCAAGAAATTGACGACGAACTTAACCTTCGTGAAGTCAAATTCTCTAACTTTACCAGAATAAAATCTGCAAGGACACAGCAGGTCACACCTCTGATTAAAGTCAGTATCACTGACAGCACTCAAGCCAACACCTTCCTAAAAAACGGTATTATTCTGTGGTTCCGTCGCTTTCGAGTTGAGGAGCCTAATTTCCCCGACAATAATATCCTACAGTGCTTTAATTGCCAGCGTTTTGGTCATACCAAAAACGCTTGCACAGCCAAACCACGTTGTGTTCCTTGCTCAGGCGAACATACTGTCAATGACTGCCCTAAAGAAAGAAATGACACCACGTGAAGCAATTGTGGAGGCCAACATGCGGCATGTTTCCGTGGCTGTCCCAAGTTCCAGTTCGTTACCGCTATTAGGGCTAAATTTGCCAAGCCTCAGCGCGAGCAACCTGCCCCAGTACCTACCGCCAAGTTTCCATCTTTACCTCAACAAACAACCTCTGTCAACCAACCTTCGACTAGCAGTCAACAACAGACCCGAAGTTATGCTGACACGGTAAAGCAAACATCACTGCCACGACGTAAGGAACACGACCCATCTAAAGTCCAACCTGCCACTCTATCATTTATTAAACCGTCACATGTAATAGCTTTCATCGTTAAAGTCATGATTGCTGCTGGCAACGAAAATCTTAACCGCGACCAGTTTCTTATCGCGTCATGTATAGCAGCCCAGGAACTACGCATCATTGAAGGACTCTCCGAATCTTCCGAATAGGTAAGACCAAAAACTTCTTTACCTTCTTACACATTAATATTCAAGGTGGACATAATTATAAAAAATACGAGCTTTTTGAATTAGCTACTAACCTAGATGCTTCTATTATTACTATAAATGAAACACTACTCAACAATAACAATTACTTTCTACTCCCCCATTATAAGGTTATTTCTAAACCAAAAACCGCAAACACCAGAGGTATCGCACTTTTTCACAAACAGAACTTGAACATCACCTTGATCGACCACAACATACCAACCTTCCACGAATACATACTTTGTAAAATCAAATCACTGCCACTACCCGATATAACCCTCTTAGCTATATATATATCCCCCAGTCCACCCCGGACATCGCATTTCTGCACTCCATTATTAGCACATTTAACAATATAATTATTCTTGGCGACCTTAACGCGTCGCACCCCACACTCTGAGGTTACACTACAAACACTTCTGGTAGAATTTTAGCAAATTTCGTGCATACACACAACCTTAATGTAATTAATAACAACTCACCGACACATACACATCACAACGGAACACAAAGTGTAATTGATCTAGTGATCGCTACCCCACCAATCACATATCTAATACACAACTTCAGGGTACATGATAACATCGGAGGAGATCACAACCCTTTATCTTTTCAATTAAATAATCCCAATTGGAATAATTCCACCAGAACCGCAATCACTGATACCCCTAATAACTTTTTTAACTTCTCAAAGACTGATTGGCCGTCATTTAACCGAACCCTATATACACTCCTCCCTGACTACCTTAAACTCGCAAATACCAAAGACGACATCGAACACTGTTACCAAGAAATTTCCACTTCCATATCAAAAACCATACAACATATAGTTCCTACCAAACCGTCACAATACACAACTAACTCCTGGAAACTCACCCCCGAAATTCACTCCCTAATTATTGCAAGACGAAAACTCCGCCGCGAATATATCATTACGCGCAACCCATTACTTAAGCCTCAAATTAACAAAATAAGAAATAACTTACAACGTCTTATTAGAACAAAACAAAAAGAAAACTGGAATAACTTTTGTAAAAATCTTGATCACCTTAAACCTAATCCCGCCACCTTTTGGAAAACCTTTAAACATATTTGCCGCGAAAACTCTGACACCGGAACAATCACATACGATAATTCCACCGCTAA
Source organism: Tachypleus tridentatus (assembly GCF_004210375.1). Lineage (NCBI taxonomy): Eukaryota > Metazoa > Arthropoda > Merostomata > Xiphosura > Limulidae > Tachypleus > Tachypleus tridentatus. Next base: position 3,040,096 of record NC_134835.1, read on the forward strand.
TAGTGACAGGGAAAAAAACCGACCTGTTCGCCAAATATTTCCAGCGCACCTTCTGTACTCCACTACACACAAACTTCAACAAGCATCATGAGATGAAAGTAAACTCTACTGTCACAGAAAATAACGAACGTTTTTCCGTTAAGTTTCCAGTAGACCTTACTTATACCTACACGACCAAAAGCATAACAACCCCAATATCTACACCGGAGATCAAGCTACACATTAAAGAACTCAAAAATAAAGCACCCGGGGAAGACTCCATTCCTAATGTCATTCTAAAAAATGCCTCTAATGAATTCCTTTCACACCTTACTAATTTGTTTAACCTCTCAGGCTATCTGCCTAAGGCATGGAAATCTGCCATTATACTCTAATACCCAAGAAAGGATCTCCTTCATAAGTATTGGCAAACTTATGGAAAAAATCATTGCTTCCAGATTGCTTTGGAAATTAGAAAATGAAAACCTCTTATCAAATATTCAGAATGCTGGCCGCAAAAATAGACAAACTGCAGATCACCTTGTAAGACTTGTAGAAACAAGCTTTACAGGGTTCAACAAACTCCAAGCCACAGTCGCGGTATTCTGAGACGTGCAAAAAGCTTTTGATACTGTCTGGCACAATGGCTTAAGATATAAACTGTTAAAGTTCAAAATACCCCCACTTTCCTTAGATGGATTTTTAATTTTCTCGAAAACCGTAAGGCCAGAGTTAGAATTAATTCTAATCTTTCTCAGTCATTTACCTTCAACGCAGGTGTCCCACAGGGTTCGGTTCTTAGCCCCCTACTGTACTCCCTTTTTGTCAATGACTTACCGCAGCCGTCTACGTCATATACCTATGCATCACAATATGCAGATGACATCGTCTTATGGTCCACCTCATGGGACCCCCTCTAGCGGCTAATAAAATACAAAAAGCTTTAGATTGTGTTACTCGCTGGTGCAATAAATGGAAAATCATGCTCAATCCCTCTAAAATCCAGGCTATAATCCTCCACCGTAGGCTCAATAAGAGATTAAAACGTGTGAAGCTTACTAAACTGTATCTTTTTAACACCCCTATCTTTTTCTCTAACACTGCCAAATTCCTTGGTGTTAAAATCAATACAAGACTTACATGGAACTCCCATTTCAAAAACGTTAGAAAGAAAATGCTAACCAGAATCTCATACCTCTGTAAAATTAGTCACTTCACTCATGGCTGCAGGTCTGAAACTATTCTACATATTTTCAAAACATTCATTAGACCCTTAATGGAGTATGGAGCCATGGTAATATGAACAAGAATCGAATACTTCTATTACAAAGAATTCAAAACCGAGTTATACGACTCGCTCACCGCCTGCCACATTATACACCTGTGGAATATGTTCAGACACACACTAAAATCTTACCAATTCCCACACGTGTAACTAAACTTGCTTCCAAATACTTTAAAAAATCTACTAATCGTAACACACTCACTTCTGACTTTAAAAACATAGCAGCTACTCCTAAATCCTGGTGTAAATATTTATCGCCATTTAATTGTATCCTCAATTTGTCTAAAACAATGTAATTCTTGTTTCTCTTTCAATAACATCTTCAGTCTCGTTTCAGGTCCTGTCCACCTCCCAAGTCCAGCATACTTCAAGGGCACGAAGCGGGCTTTATTCGGTCCCGTCTAGTGAAAGTGGGTTTTCTCGGCGTACTCCCGTTTCCGCCAAACCTAAATTTGTGGCATTGGATCTTTAGATCCCTGCCAGGGCACTTTGATCCATCGATCCATGCCGGCACTGAAATGGCCCGTTTGGTTGTTGTTTGTATTTATCCTACCTGCTTCTCGTCGTATTTCTCCGTCTCTCTTCTTGGGTGGGATTTGCTTTGCCTTCGCCTTGTTGCCTGCCACGCTCACCAGACAAGCATTTGCATGTGTTAAATCAATCCATTAATCTGTCTATCTGTGTTATCTACAAACGCTATTTTTTTATAAATTCCTATCTGGTACGGGGTTGAAGGAGGACTAGTTAATCTTCGAGCACCCCAGAGGATTAATGTTTCTTCGGAAATATTAATTTTTAACCTAAACACCTACAGATAGATATATATATATATAGAGAGAGAGAGAGATGATACTATTTTCACAGTCGACGTCGAGCAAAGCGGATATGCAGTCGGGAACTGCGAGAGACGTATTATAGAGACCAAGAATATTTTGGTTTTGTGTATTAACTTGGGTTTTAGTTAAAAGGTTGACCCTTAGTTCTTGTCAAGACTGGTAAAACTAGTGAACAACAAAAGGAGGAAGATCGTTACACGACCTAATGGTAGTGCTCTGACCAGCGAAGAAATCATCGAAATACTCAACGAGGTAATTGACGGACCAGCCTCGGAAACTTCGAGCACTACTACAGACTGATCAGAGAGTGACAACTCGGGTCCAGAGGAAACAACCAAGTAGGTATCAAAAGAAGGGAAACTAACCATAGATAAAAGGAGCCGAAAGAAGAAAAATTACAAGGTAAGTATAGTTTCAAATGATTTCTATAACTTTAATTCTAACAACGCCACTAATCCTATTACTACTAACCCTAACAATTCTAGTAATAATGACGCCACTAACTCTAGTAATAATAACAATACTAATTCTAACAGCAATAGGTCTAAGAAACACGAATTTAAAAACACCACCACTGTCTCAAAAACACAATCGCACGATATTCAGTTGAAGGACATAAAACGACTTCCCAACGGAAGAATAATGATAAAATGCACCGAACCACAAGAATTCGCACAGCTTTTGGCCCAAGGATGCTTTTGGGGTTAAAGCCACGATCAACAAATCAAAACAGAACACTCCACAGCTAACTATTGTTATCAGAGGTGTCGATTTCTACATCGAAGATAACGAGATCACCAAAGAACTGAAAACACAAGGTTACGACACTTTTAAATCAGAACTAATTATCTCTTTTAAAACAAAACAATAAAAACTCCACTAGTCAAAGTAACCGTAAACACTAAAGACTAGTTATTGGTTATTGAGTGGTGCACCCCATTTCAGCGCCGGGCATGGATTGATGGATCAAAGTGCCCTGGTAGGGATGTATAGATCTAATGTCTACGATTTAGGAGTGGGGAAACGGGAGTACACCGGAAAACTAACTTTCACTAAACGGGACCGAATGAAGCCCGCCTAGTTCCCTTGAGATGTGCTGGTCTTGGAAGGTGGATTGGACCTGAAACGAGACTAAAAAAACAGCAAGATATGTTAGTAAAAAAGAGAAACACGAGTTACGTTGTGTTAGACTGATTGAGGATAAAATTGTATGGAGATAATTATTTACACCAGGATTTGGGAGTAGCTGCTATGTTTTTGAAGTCAGAAGTGAGTACGTTACGATGAGTGGATTTTTTATAGTATTTGGTAGGACATATTAAATTGGTGTGCAGTGTAGCAGGCGGTGTGCAGTTTTGTAAATATGTAAAATAGTTTGAGACCTGCAACCGTTGGTGTAGTGACTAATTTTGCATAGGTACGAGATTCTGGTTAAAACTTTCTTCCTAATGTTTTTGAAATGAGAATTCCAAGTAAGTCTCGTGTTGATTATTAATCCGAGGAATTTAGCGGTGTTAGAGAAAGAGATAGGGTGTTATAGAGATAGTTTTGCAAGCTTTACACGTTTTAAACTTTTGTTAAGTCCACGGAGGAGGATTATAGCCTGGGATTTAGAGGGATTGAGCATGATTTTCCATTTATTGCAACAGGGAGTAATACAATCTAAAGCTTTTTGTATTTTCTTAGCCGCTAGTGGGGTCCCATGAAGTGGACCATAAGGCAATGTCGTCGGCCTATTGTGATGCATAGGTGGATTACGTGGTCGGCTGCGGTAGGTCGTTAACAAAGAGGGAGTATAGTAGGGGGCTAAGAACTGATCCCTGTGGGACACCTGCGTTAAAGGTGAATGACTGAGAAAGATTTGAGTTTATTCTAACTTTTGTTGTTAGGTTTTCTAGAAAATTTGAAATCCATCAAAGGAAAGTGGGGGTATTTTGAACTTTAACAGTTTGTATCTTAAGCCATTGTGCCAGACAGTATCAAAAGCTTTTTTGCACGTCTGAGAATACCGCGACTGTGGCTTGGAGTTTATTGAACCCTGTAAAGCTTGTTTCTACAAGCCATACAAGGTGATCTGCAGTTTTTGCGACCTGCATTTTGAATATTACATAAACTGTTTGTTTTCTAATTTCCAGAGCAATCTGGTAGTAATGATTTTTTCTATTAGTTTGCCAATACAATTTAATAAACTAATTGATCTAAAACCGCTAGGGTGGTGTGGGGTGGGATCCATTCTTGGGAATTAGAGTGATAATGGCTGATTTCCAAGAATTAGGTAGATAACCTGAGTAAAAGGAGATGTTAAAGAGATTAGTAAGATGTGAGAGGAGTTCGTTGGAAGCATTTTTAAGAATGATATTTGGTATGCAGTCTTCCCCAGGTGTTTTGTTAAGTTTTCCTATATATAGCTTGATCTCCGGTGTAAATATTGGGTTATGTTTTTGGTCGTATGGATGTGAGTGAGGTCGACTGGAAAATTGACTGAAAAAAGTACGTTATTGTCTGTAATGGTAGAGTTTACTTTATTCTCGTGATGCTTGTTAAAGTTTGATGTAATGGAGTGCAAAAGGTATGCTGAAAGTGTGTGGCGAACAGGTCACTTCTTTCCTTGTCATATTATCAGCGTTAGTATTATCGTATGCGATTGTTCCGGTGTCAGAATTTTCGCGACATACATTTTTAAAAGTTTTTCCAAAAGGAGACTGGGTTAGGTTTGAGGTTATGATGTTTATAAAACAGTTGTTCCATTTTTCATTTTGTTGTATTCTTATGAGGCGTTCTAAATTATTTTTGGCTCTTAATTTGTGGTTTAAGTAGTGGGTTGCGTGTAACGATGTATTCGCGGCGGAGTTTTCTTATAACAATCAGAGAATGAATTTCAGGGGTGAGTTTCCAGGTGTTAGGTTGTTTTGTAAAGGTTTGGCTGGGACTGTTTGCTGTATGGTTTTTTGATATGGAAGTGGAAATTTCTTGGTCGTAACGTTCTCTATCGTCATTGGTGTTTGCAAATTTTAAGTATTCAGAAAAGTTAAAAAAGTTGTTTGGTGCTTTACTGAGTGTAGTTCTGGTGGAATTATTCCCATTGGGGTTATTTAATTGGAAGGATAAGGGGTTATATCCCCGATGTTATCGTTTACCTTGAAGTTATGTATTAGGTGTCTGATTGATTGGGTAGCGATCGCTAGATCAATTACACTTTGTGTTCTATTATGATGTGTATGTGTCGGTGAGTTGTTATTGATTACATTTAGGTTGTGTGTATGCACAAAGTTGGCTAGAATTCTGCCAGATGTGTTTATAGTGTGTACGCGGAGTGTGAGATGCGACGCGTTAAGGTCGCCGAATACTCGCGTTGTTAAATGTGCTAATAATGGAGTTGAGAAATGTAATGTCAGCGGCGAACTGGGGGGATATGTATATGGCTAAAAGGGTTATGTCGGGTAGTGATGGTGAATTGATGTTACAAAGTATAAATTCATGGGAAGTTGGTATGTTGTGGTCAATCAGGGTAATGTTTAAGTTCTGTTTGTGCAAACGTGCAATACCTCTGGTTAGAGTGGTTTCAGGTTTAAAAATAACCTTTATAATGGGGGAGTCTGAAATAGTTGTTGTTGGTGAGTAAGGTTTCATTAATTTTAATAATAAAGACATCTAAGTTAATAGCTAAATCTAAAAGTTCGTATTTTTTGTATTTAAGTCCACCTTGGATATTAATATGTAAGAAGGTGAAATTTTTGGGCTTACCTATTCGGAGGCTTCAAAACTCCATCGGTAATGTGTTGGTCGAGGATATCGGGTGATAAACCTAGGATCATCAGATGGTCTTGAGCTGCTTTATATGCCGTTATGAGGAACTGATCTCCGTCAAGATTTTCGTTAGCAGCAGCAACCAGAACTGTAACGATGAATGCGATGACTCGGGAAGGCTTAATGACTGGCCGAGGGGCAGGTTTTACTTTAGTTCGCGCTTGTTCACTGTATCGTGGTATGTTTCACTGTGTCAGCATAACTGCGGGGTTGTTGTTTGCTTGTAGATGGTTGATGAACAAATGAGGTTTGTTGAGGTAGAGTTGGGAATTTGCCGATAGGTACTGGTGCGGTTTGAACACGTGGAGTCTTTGAGAAATTTCCCTTGATCGCGGCAACAAACTGGTATTTGGGGTAGCCTCCAAAACATGTCGCGTGTTCACCTCCACAGTTTACTACACGTGGTGTCGTTCCTATCTTTCGGGCAGTTGCTGACGGTATGATGGCCTCAACAACAAACGTAGCGTGTTTTTCGTATGTCCAAAACGCTGACAGTTAAAACACTGTAGTATATTATTCTCTGGTAAGTTAGGCTCCCCGACTCGAAAACAATGGAACCAAAGAATGATTCCGTTTTTCAGGAAGGAGGTGGCCTGGGTGATGTCAGTGACATTGATTTTGATAAGAGGCGTGACCTTCTGCGTTTTGCTGATCTAATTCTAGAGAAGTTGGTAAATTAAACTTTTCGTCTTCTTAGTTCCTCGTCAATTTCTTGGTCCGAGGCATCGAGAGGTATACCTCGGATGATGAATGGTTTTCCTGGGGTAGTCTGAAGGTTCTCGTTGAGTTGAGGCATCCGTTGGCCATGCTTTGAGAAAATTGGCGTAGTCTTTTGGGGATATTCGCTCTTTAACGATTCCACAACGGGGTATTCGGCGAATGTTGTTGAACTTGACGCTTGGGAATTGTCGTCGAAATTCGGCTGCTATTTGTGGTTGTCTGACAGTCGCGGGGATACCGTCTACAATAATTGCAGAAGACATTTTAGTAGTAGTGGAGTTAGAGGAAGAGTTGGTAGCTTTTGAGTTAACCATGGGACATGGTTCGAGGCACTTGCTGGTTTTCACCAAACTAGTTGAAGTCGCAGTGAGGGTGGACAGAGAATCGCTTGATGTATTCGGGCCTTCATCGGTTGAAAGAGCCGAGCTTGCGGGGGCTAGCAGTTTCAGACGCTCGGCGTTGGTAAGGGACGGACCCTGCGAGCGGGTGGTCGGCCAAGGTATCTTCTTCTTCATGGCCGTTCGTTTTTCCCGTGAGACACACAGAGTGGAAGTTTGGCTTGGTGGTAGACTCGGTAGGGAAAATAACATCTGCGGTAAAGCTTTGATTGAGAGTCTAGTAGGATCAAGAAGGCAATATGTAGCCCTGAAAAGGACTTAGGAAATTCGGATTGTATAGAACCTTCACAAAATTAACTGCACTAACGATGGCTTGTGGCGTTCACTTTCACTCGCTGGCAACGAAAATTCTTGATTGTCAAGAGTAACTATATGCAATCTAACGTGGCAGGGGTTTAGTTTAGAGAGAGAGAAATCTGAAGAGTTCTCTCTCCAACTGGGGGTTCAGGAACGTTGTGGTTCCTCTTCGTCCCCTTTCGTGGAAGGTTATTGATTTTAGCTTTTTTTATTTAAATAATTTAAAACTCTTTTTGGGTGAAGGAGTGAAGTTGGTCATGCTTATTATTATCCATGAACAAGGCAAAGATAGCACCGGAGAAAACAGCCAGATCCCGTCCCGAAAGGCAGATGTCAGAGTAAACTTGAACATGCACACAAACGACCCAATTCTGGGCATGGCAATAAAGTTGTCTTGGCTGGGATCTAAAGATCCAATGCCTAATTTTTTGCTGTGGGGGGAGGAAACGGGAGCGCCCCGAGAAAAACCCACTTTCACAGGATAGGCGCCGAAAGTTTTACCAGTCCTGTGCCCGAGACCTGAAAGAGAAAATACGTAATATTTTCGTGAGTTTTGCCCTTTAAGTGCTTTGTTGTGTGATTTGTGATTCTTGAAATATGTTGTATGGTGAGATAAATTTTATTGGTGCACTAGTTAGTTTAAAGAGTGATGCCGTTAATTTGTTCCGTGCTTTTAAATAGTATTTGTGTGATATTTCAGTTAGTCTATTTCTCAGTGTTGGTAAGTTGCTGATTTGATGTATATAGTCTACAGGAGTGAATGATGGTAGACTGAATGCAGATTTTAGTATTTTATTTTGTTGAACTTGAATTTTCTGTGTTATTTGACAAATGTGACTTGCATCCATTCTATTAGTAAGTGATAATGTAAATTTAGGTTTGCTGGTTGTCATGTGAAATAGGTTTTATGATTGAGTGTATGTTGTTAACATGTTTTATCCATGTTGTTTTGTGTCGAAAGTGATGCCAAGGAATGTGATGTTTGCTCATGTTAATGGGCGTATTTCGAAGTGATAATTTTATTTTTTCTAGATTTTTTCTTTGTCTTTTTAGTGGATATACTGTGTTTGTTGTTCCTGTATTTGTAAATTTTTCATGTGTGTCCAGAATCGTTTAGGATCAGTTTTATGATTTAGATCGGAACAGAAGGTGTCCCAGTTTTCTGGTTTCTGTTGTCTGATTAAGTTTCTTATTTTATTCCTTATTGTGTTTATCTGAGTTTTAAGTGTGGGGTTGCGATTTTGAATGTACTGTCTGCGGAGTATACGTCTGTTTTTAATTAAGTGTATTATGTCTTTGTGTGGTTGCCATGAATGAGTTGTTGTGAAGTGTTTTTGTTTCGGTATCGAACTGTTTGCTGCATGTTTTAGACTCTCGGAGATGATATGACAGTATGCATCTATATCTGATGCGTCCGCGGCAATATGTAGTACTTCTGGAGGTAAGGTTTCATTTAATATAGTTTGGAAAACTGGCCAATTAGCTTTTTTGTAGTTCAGTTGGTCTTTAACTGATTTTATTTAAGTGGGGAGTGAGATTGAAGATACACCATACTGGGAGGTGGTCACTATCTAAATCGTGACCAACATGAAAATTTACGAATTTGCGACTCGTATTAGACGAACACGGGCATAGGTCCAGTATTTCACTGGTGCCGTGTGCGTACAAGATGTGTCGGTGTTGCATCGTTTAATAAAGTCATGTTTGATTTATTCATAAATTGAAAAAGTAAATTGCCATTTGCGTTTGTACTGCGACAGTTGAATGCTATGTTTACTGTTTAGGTCGCCGATAATAATAAGATTAGAATTGCTATTATACAATATATTCAATAGATTTACATCTAACACAATACTCGGCGAGCAGTAGATGCGCGCCACAGTAACGTCTGTATGATTTTGCGTTTTTACATTAATAATTATAGATTCATTGCTGGAAGGGATACTAAGTTCCTGAACTATAAGTTCAGTCTTATACAATAATAAAATACCTCTGTTTGGATCTGTATTATCCTTCCTGTCATGTCTAAAAATGGAGTAGCCGTTTAATTTGAATCGATGGTAGTTATATAGGAGAGTTTCACTAATTATAATTACATCAGGTTTTATGGAGCTTGTTGTATCTTCAATCTCATGTTTCGTGGAAGCAAGAGCACCCTGGATATTGATGTGTAGAACTGTGAAGTTATCCATGTTTAGTAGAGTTTATGAAGGAGGTTAAAATTTGCGGCAAGAATTTGTGTATGTTTTTCAATATGATTTTAACTATTATGTTTGTGAGACTGTTGGTGTTTGTAGGGTTTGTATATTCTGCCATTATTTCCGAGAAAGTGGAAGTTATGGCAGATGTCAGTGTGGTTTCAATCGTTGTTGGTTGTGTGTTTTGAGGTGGTTTTGGTATTTCCTCTTCACATGGTGATGGTGTTTCCTGTCTGGATGATGAAGTTTTAACCACTGCAGCGTAAGTGTTTGTTTGTGTAGTTGTGCTTTGTGGTGCTGGAGTGGTAGGTGTGGGTTCCTTAATTGTTTGTGGTGGTGGCGGCTTGTTCGTGTTGGGATTTTTAATTTCGTACAAGTGTGTTTTAATGGATTTATATTTCTGACATCCTTTATAATTTGCCATGTGTTCTCCCCACAATTGCAGCATTTGGGTTTGGGGTTCTGTTTAGTACATTGTGTAATGTGGTGATTCTCCCCACAGCCCACACAACGCGCATTTGCTTGGCATGCCGCTACTACATATCCAAACCTTTAGCATCGGTAGCACTGTGTGACAACCACTGCTGGTGTTTTTGTTTGTTCTACTGTGTACTTTTGATACCACATAGTGATACCATTATTAATGAGTTGTGTAATATCCTGGCTGTTGTCTGTGACAACTTTGATTAGGTTTGTGGGTTTTTTAGTAATATTTGAAATTATACGGTCTACTGAAATATGTTTTATTTATGTACTTAACTCTTCCTTAATGTCTTCTATGTCTATTGAATTATGTACACCTCGTATCACAAAAGATTTAGGTGTTGGTTTAGTTCCTGGTAGGTGTATTGTAATATTTCCTGTTTTGAACGCGTCTGAAGGCCAAGCTTTCAGTAGACTGTTTAAGTCAGCGGGTTCCTGTCCTTGAACCAGAACACCGCCTCTAGGCAGACGCTTAATGTTAGTTATCTTTGTGGTAGGTTTGCACCTGTATATTTCTTTAGCTAATTGTGGTTGGTTGAAACTACCAGGAACTCCTTGGATTATAATTGCGTGCTTAGAAAATTTTGGTACGAGTTGTGTATGTGTGTCTGTGGTGGTTGTTCTTTGTTTAATTTGTTTTTTCTGACTACGAGTCTGCACAAGCGTGAAGCCTTCGTCGTCAGAAGGAACTTCGTCTTTGTCTGAAATTGTTTGTTGTGGAATATCCAGGGTGGGGTTTGGGTTGCTTGAACTGCTAGTTGTTGGCATATAATTGTATATATACGTAATCTTAGCTACATTATCTTCAGATGCTGAAAGTATAATATCTTTAACTAGTTTTCTTTTTTTTCTAGTCCTAACAGTATTTTCTTTAATAGGCGTTAACTTTGCTTTTAATTCTTTTTCTGCTATAAACATTAAAGATTTTAATTTTACATTATCGTTTTCTATTTGGTCACCGTCACTAGACTTACTTTTTGTCCCTGATATAGACGGGCTTGCTCCCTCAGTTTCAGACGCTATATCGTTTTCCCTGGTCTCCAACTCCCCGGCCGGCATGTCGCCTCGTTGTTTAGCGATGTTGAACTTGCTGTCTCGGGCTAATTCAAATAGTAAAAAATCTTCTGTCTTTGTATCTACTGGCGTGAAACTCGAAGTGAATAGTAAGAACTCGACAAAATATGAAGCAAAATATAGGTTGTATACACGTAGAATTTCAAGAGCCTTTGAAAGGTATATCCTATATTTACCCTCTCCAAACGCACTAGTGATTTCATCATGTACTTTAAAGTTAGAGGTTCTGTTTACTGTGTCCTTGGGTGCTATGATGAAATCAAGTACATCGTATGAGCCGTTGGCGGCTGAAAAGTGTGTAGGTGTATGGTCGTTAATTAGGTGCATTTTATTACTAAAAAAAAATTTTTTTTATGCACAATCCTCTGCGTGTGTTTCTGTTTCCCCTTAGTTCTGTATGCGGATAATTAAAATTCCCAATAATAATTGGTTTGGGTTTGCGATTAACACATTTTTGAAGGAAATATATATATTTAGATGGTGAACAATATATGGCTAGAATCGGAATAGTTAGCCGGTTGTTGAAGTGTATATTACAAAAAATTGTTTCATTTATGTTAGATCTAAAGGAATCTTCTATCGAGATTAAATACGAAATTTCTGTACTGAAGTAGGGTATTATACCTCTGTTTTTCCGAGTAAGGTATGCTGTGCGTGATAAATCCAGGGATTGTGGTATTTTGTTAGTGGCGTTGTCCATATTACTGTTAGCGGTATTATTAGTGTCCTGGTTAGTTGCGTTATTTTTGCTAGAAATAGTGGCATTGTTATCATTAGAATTAGTGGCTTTGATATTACTTACATTAGTTGCGTTATTGACACTGGAATGTTTAGTATTGTTAGTACCATGGTTAGTAGTTAAGGTTAGTAGTATTGTTCGAAACTTTATTTACCTTATCCTTTTTCTTCAGCCTCCTTTTGTTCGTGGTAGTTTTTGCTTCTTGTGATTCTTGTCTTGTTATATATCTTCTGATCCTGAGTAGTCGCTCTCCAAGCTCTGTCGAACTGCCCGGGGATTCTGAGGCTAGTCCTTCGATCACCTCGTTCAGCATTTCTATTATCTCTTCGTTCGTTAACGCGTTTCCATTAGATCGTGTTACGATCTTTCTCCTCTTCATCCTATTCGTTTTACTAGTCCTGACAAGGACTAAGGGTAAACCTTTTAAAGTAAAACTTGAAAATAATGTACTTAAGCAAAATATTCCCTGTCTCTATAGTACGTCTCTCGCAGCTCTCGACTTGCACGTCCTCTCCACTTGACGACGAACTTCAACCCAGAGTACTCAAAACTCAAACTAACGTGGCAGGGGTTTAGGTGAGAGAGAGAGAAATCAGAAGAGTTCTCTCTACAACTGGGGTTTTCAGGAACGTTGTGGTTCCTCTTCGTCCCCTTTCGTGAATTGTTATTAGGAATAAGTTTTTTTGTTTGTTTGTTTTTAAATTAATTATTATTATTATTTTTAACTCTTTGGGTGAAGGATGTCTCTCTAAACGTCGTGTTGGGTGGAAGCAAAGGCAGCACTGGAAAGAAAGGCCGAGACCTGTCCCGAAAGGAAGAAGTCAAGCAAATGTGAACATGAATAGAATTCAAATCAAATCAAACGGCGCGATTCAGGGTCTGGCAATAAAGTTGCCTGGGATCTAGAAATCCAATGCCTAAGTTTTTTGCTGTGGGGGGAAACGGGAGTGCCCCGAGAAAACCCACTTTCACAGGACAGGCGCCGAAAGTTTTGCCTGTTTTGTGCCCGGTATCTGAAAAAAAAAAAAAGGAATACATGTTAATGACGTGGATTTATTTATTTACATTCTTTGTTGAGTAATTTGTGATTCTTGAAATATGTTGTAAGGTGAAAGACTTTGGCTCATTCTCCCATACTATCGAGTTCACAAGGTTTGGTCTGTATGTGGCCCCATCAATATTGCATGCTCGTTTGGTGCTCCAGCCATATAAGCCAAAACAAGAGACAGGAATATACATTTGAGTATTGGGGTCTCCTTTCTCGTAGAGAGCACTTCATTTTCAGAACTGAAAATGTAAGATTCGTCTCTGTACACACAATACCAGATAGCATGGTTAACTCTCGATTCAGCAGCCGACTATACAGGGATCTGGTATGGCTGAACCCTTGGAAGTTGTGACATTATAATACAGAAGCTGCTGGAGAGACTTTTATGGGTTCAGTGGGGTACTTGGTGAATCGTAACATACCATTACCGATTATGTTTGGGTCTTTCTTGTCTTCTGTAGAGATCTTCAGAGAAGTCAGCTGGCTAGTTTTGATGGATTTGACTCTTTCAGTGTTGAGTGGATTAATGCTTATCATCTTTTAAGGTAAATATCTAAGGCAATTCTCCTTATGATGTGGCATCTGGACTGAGTGGCACCTGAAACATGTGTGATGATTTTTTGTCTCATTGAATGGAGTATCAGGTCATGGTTGGAGAAGTTTAACATTGTAATGGGGGTGACAGCATTTGACTAATGCCACCTTTAGGAAGGTGTCTCAACTCGAAGAACTTAATTGTTGTAAAAGACTATTTAATTTCCTTGGCGTTGTCATGCTCTCTGTATTCCAGTGGTACACCTTCTTGGGTTATGGCTGGCGGGCTGCATGTAGACCTGGTTGGCAGATTCTTGGAAGACGATATGGGGGGGGGGCTGCTTGGAAGGTTGATTGGACTGGATAAGACATGTCATTGTCTGCTGCAGAGGATTTGGCAGGTATCACTTTTGTGGTCGATTTCTTATATCTTACTAAAAGTATATTAGAAACATTAAAAATATAACTTAAAAATTTAAATAATGAAATTGAAAAGGTATAAAAATTAAATATTTAAATGCCATTTAGAACAGAACACTGGACTGAAGGAACCACAATGTTGAACGAGAGTTGCAATACTAAAAACAAATTGCTAAACATAACGGATGTTCTGATAAGACTTAAAATTCAGTTTCTTTAAATCTTTAATTGCTCATACTGGGATAGCAGGGTCGAACATAAAACGAAATTTATTGCAATCTTGCAAAATTATGTATGAGTGGCAACCAGATGTTCCATGAATCCATCCATTAATTTTCTTCCTAAGGAATACTATGACAACAATATCAAATCATTTAAAAAATATTTCAATCAAATATAATGACAATTTGATCATTATCCAAGAATTGTAAACAATACGTATAAGAGAATTAATAAATAATTCCCTTTGAAGTTTTGCTATTAATATAATTTTATTGTTATTTTAATTTTTAACGTGAATTTTAATTAATGTTTGTCTTTGCGTTGTTATACATTTTTTTTACATTTTACAGATTTGTGCTATTCACTAGCCCCATCTTCCTTAGTCCAGCGGGGTAAAGAATAGCGAAAATTTCACCATAGTGAAACGAATATCGAATAAAATAAAATTAAGTAACGAAGCTGTAAACATGTTATCTGCACTCAGCACTTTGATACATATTAGAATAAGACACAGCTTCATAAAGCAGACATTGGAATATTAGTTTTCAATTCTGGAATTCAGAATAACTTACAATAAATATTATTTACAGCTGTTAAATAGGACTAATATAGTACAAGCATTACATGAAACTGCAGGTAGAAGGTTGAGTTCGTACTTTATAGCTCCAAGTAAATTAGAGAAACTATTAGATGAAATTGAAAGAGAATTCTTTCTGCACAAGAGAATTGTATGTACATGACCTGATGTGAAGACAGCCAGCAGTGAGGGATACGCTAAGAATGTTTAGATGCCTGTGAAAGGAACTGACAGGATGTTAAGATTATATAAAATCATTCCGTCATCATTAGCATTAAACATTTATTGACTCTTAACTGTAGAAAATCACACATACGTAGCAGTGTTAAGTGGTGAACGTATTTATGAGGAAATGACAGAAGATATGCTAAATTGTATAGAAGAACCCATTAGAGTATGTTACCCTAGATTAGCAATTTATTCAGTTCCCATTATGGCTTGAGTTATGCAGTATTTGCAGGAATTAAAGATAGCTAAATTGTCTAAAAAAGATAACTATCCCTAAATCATGTTACTTTGAAAAAACATATGCAAGGAACTTCGTTATTTCATGTACAAGATGAACTTATTAATAGTAAGCTCTAAATCAAATGCAGATCAGTTTGATTATCGAAATGAAGTAATTGAACTAAAGAACAGTAGATATCTTATATTAACTAGAAATTGTTCTGCTCATAGCTAAGGAATTACATTACTCTCTAGTTTTAGAAGTAAAATTGAATATACAGGAATTCCGTTAAATATAAGACTACCTGATTGGTAAGAGCTACTGATTTATAAGAGTCGCAATTAATTCGGAACATAAACCTAATTTCAGATATTAAAGGACTGTCAAAAATATTAGATGAAATCCAAAACTTGCACTGTTCGAGAGTAGGGTTAAGTATCAAGGAATTTCAACAACATATAAACCACTTGAGAGCTACATCAGTAGGAAGTAGGTTAGATAAATGAAAGTTGATTAATTCAGTTAACATTATGCTTAGTAGTAATACTAGTAAATGTGGTGTTATATACAGCACGTGAAAGATTGGTTTTAATCACATTTTGGAAGTTAAATGGGCTGTGTAAATTCAAAAATAAAAATGAAATTAGAACAGAGCCAGGCAACAACAGAGTTGTCTTTCTTAGTTAGAAGCCACGGAAGTGGTTAAATTATGTAATGATAACCCATCTAATCAGGATGTAGAGTGATTTCATAATAGCTGATATCAAAATTTATTTTTTAACCAATTGACGAGGCGAGCTTATTATAAAATATGTAGATCAAAATTATTAGGAAAATTAATAAGATATACAATGTGACAAAGGATGTTTGAGAACTCAAATCAGTTTGAGAACCAGTGTCCGAGAAACAAGATGAATTATCCACAGGAGATGTGAAATATCACAGAACAGTTGATCAATGACAGATGAAACTGAAACTTTTCATTACTATGGTAAGTTTTGTTCAAGAAAGACAATGTGAACAGAAAAGTATTGAGTTATAAAGACAAGTGTGTTGGTTTTCTTACAGCAAAACCAGATTGGGATTATCTGCTGTGCTCACAGAGGAATCGAACCCCTATTTTCAGCATTACATATCCGTAGACCAACCGCTGTTCTAGCGGGAGTTATAAACAGAAGTGTAAAGTATGTATAAAATATTGAAGTGCGTAACTGATTGCGTTCAGTCCATGACGAAATCCAAGTAATTCAAAAAAAAAAAAATGTTAGTGACCCGATATATTGTAATGAGGCATAGTTAAAGCTGTTTTAGATCTCCGAAGTCAAGTTAAATTATTACAGAAAAACCAACACAATAATAGTAGATAGGTTTTCGATTACAAGATAAATATTTCTTGAAAGAACTATCTGTTTTGGACTGTTCTACCAGTTGGACCAACAAGTTTTGCTAGAAATCTCCAGTTCCAAAGGAAAAACTGTGTGAAGATCAAAGATGTATATTTGTGTGCCACTTATCTTCATGAACCGACTTGGAAAGATGGTGAGAATTATTTTCCCTCACATTAGTAATGGAAGTAACGTGTATAGATTTGGAGAACTTTTAGTGCCCAGCATATAAAAGGATGAGAATCAATGACCCGGTTATGTGTATTTACTATTCGTATCCACATGAACATTGTGCAAAATGGAGAGCGACTGCCTTTTTGATTGGATTGTTTATAGCGACGAGGCAATATTTCAACATTTCTGACCAGAATATCGAGGAAAGTACATGTAAATTAAAGAATGTCAATCATTTGTCAAAATTGAAGCTAGTGTGATATTAAATGCACTAATACTAATTTGTTTCATATTTATAATTTTATTAATTTGCCTTTGTTTATTATTAAAAAGTATATCGTTAAATGTTGTTGTTTATTATTAAGTAGTATATTGTTAAATGTTGCAGTTAAGAGATATGTAATTTCATATGTTACTTTAATCAATATTAATGAGTAGAGCTTTTAATAGATGTGTAACAGACATAATATTAATGGAAGAATAGCAAACGATGACCGATGTGTAAATGGAAGGATGGAAACAAAGAGCTCTGGCGATGAAATGTTGAATTTTTTTTCCTTAAGGAGAGAGCAGTGAGGCATCGCTAGTTATCTCGATATTTCAAATTATTATTCAAATAAACGGGAAGTAATGAAGAATAACAAAATATGTTTATGAAGAATTGTTTATAGAATATTGACAACTAACCATATCAAGTAAGTTGTTGCCGAATGATCAAATGACTTCTAGTTTAACAAGAACTGACGCTATCAAGGTAAAGAATAGTTATTTAAGACATTCGGAGAAAGTCTCCGATAGACTTCTGCTGTATATTTAGAATGGAAGAACTAGATGCTCTCAAGGTTAAAAGATGGAATGAAACTTGGATGATGAACTAGGAAGAACTGTCACTTTGCACTATAATTATGTCTACAAATCCCCTCCGTGTTACTGAAATAGTATAATGAAAGTATAGTAAATGATGACTTGTGTGTAAATAATGGAAACAGATTTGGTGATAAATTTTATGAAATAAAAAATTTTATTTTTAAAGAGGGAGGAGTGAAACATTGTATGTCATAAATGTCTCGGATAATTGTATGTAATAAGAAATGTGATTATAGTGAAGTATAGGTAGAAAAGCATATTTAAAAAAAAAACAACGAAATGATTATATAACGAAGATCACTCAAGAGAAACATGTTGAACAATTTTCTGCTGTATAGTAGTGTCAGTTCGTTATATTCTAAACAATGTCAGTAAAAGGGATATGCAAGCTATGGACGCTGCGTTAACGAACTAGAACCAGGAAGATCCTTTGAGAACGTGACAGCTGGTACTAATGATGTGAATGATTAATAATTGTCGAGCCTAAAATTCACGAAAAAGAAATTCAGGCTGCACTTTGATAGAATATTGATGCAACAGGAAGAGTGAAACTAATGACGGTGTATTGTCAGAGTTGATTTTGTCATTAGTTTTTGCCCAAGGTCATGATAGAAGTGATCAGTTAAGTATCAGAACTACTTGCGATTAGTTGTGCATGTTATTTGATGGATCGTCAGGAAACATTCGAATGAAACTTCATATAACAGCCGTAACATCGGCTCTCCCGTGACAAAAGTTGTTTCCAGACTCAACAAGTTCTCCCTCAACAACAAATTGTTGTCATTATTTACAAAGAATTCTCTCCTGAGAAAGAAATAGCCTGTAGGCTCTACACAAGTTCTCGACACTACTTTCACGTGTCCAGTGCCTTCATTACATTTTCTCGCACGAACTCTTTGTAAATATTCTAATGCCATTATTCTTAAGCATTGGTCATCATATTAAGTACTATAGTGTGAAAAGAATATTTAGTTAAAGTAAATAAAATTGAAAAAGTTAATCCATCTGAAAAGATTTAACTATGTATGTATGTTGGATGTAATTATAATGTATATGAAAATATGAATGAATTCTTAATCTCAAATTTCTTTATTATACCTGTAAAGCATAAAGTTTGTTTTCCATTAGCCACTACATTTTCATGTAAAATAAATCTTGTGACAAGTAGTATTCGAAGCTAACCGGAACCAACCACTTATTTTGTCTAATGTCACAAGAACATGAACATGGCAACCACATAAAAAAAAAAGAAACATAAAGAAAGAATAGCAATGATAAAAGGAAGGAATCTACGAAGACAATTCATACAAATTAGAAATCCAGCACTAAAGACGCAAATAAATGTTCTAAGAAATGAAGTTTGACAACTGAAACAAGACAGTTGGGACAACTTTTCACAACTAAACTGGAAAACCGCTTTTAAAGTATTCTATACACGCCTGAAACGATTCATTAACACTAGAAACCCAGACACTGAATACCTGCTACTAGAAACTCTCAACAAAACGGCATACATTAACTTGGAATAGGTATTCAAAAAACCATTTACAAAATACGTTTAAAATACTCCATGAACCAGACATGTACACATTTTTATATATAAAAAGTAACTTCATACAACTGAACAAAAATTATGTATACACCTAAGTTCCTAGTAAATTATATCAAACAAATTTGATGGTACAGAGAATCGAATTATGTAACACCTTCCCAAAACTATAACAGAAATGAATATTTAAACTATTCATAAAGTCACCAAAAGAAGATGGCATACAAGATATCCTCCTAAAAAACGAAAAGACACTGAGATTATATGAACATTTATCAAAAATATTCAATTTATCACTTATTTCTGGATATATCCCAGTTTCTTAGATGCAAGCAATAGCTTGTTACAAGAATAGAAAATCCAGCAAATAAACCAAAGAGTTACTGTCTGATTAGCCTAACCAGCTGTATAAGAAACATTGTCGGAAGAATAATAAGTAAAATTTTAAAATTACTTAGAAATAACTTCAGAAATTCGTAATCGATTTAGAAAATTGACAGTTTACATATCACCTGGTAAGATAAACAGAAACAATTCTCCATAGTTTAAATAAAAACGACTGCACTGTTGCCTGCTTTCTCGATATAAAAAAAATCGATTTAGAATTGCATAATGAAGTAATAAACCACATGAAAGAAATTGAACTACGCCAGGGAATTATTTGCTGGTGATGTAACTTCCTGATAAATAGCCCACTAAATGTAAAGGGAGCCTCATCAAAGCCATTAGTATCAGAAGCTGGCCTTCCAATGGGAAGGGTCGTTAGTACTATTCTATTCATCATTTATATGAGTAATAGATCATAAAAAGACCAAAATTACGCATCACAATTCGAGTATGATATAGCAGTATGGGAAAGTGCACAGTTACAAAAATCCTAAAACCTTTCAATAAGTTGGTAGATTACTGCCCAAAATATCAAATAAAAATAAACACTGTTAAAAACCCAGCAACGGTATTTACAATACAAAACATACATAAAAAAACCTCCAAAACTGCATATGAACGAAACACATCTGCAGACTTTGCCAAGATTCCTAACACTTACCTGACGTTAACTTCGTACAATGTGGACGATACATTGGTGCATCAGTCCCAGACAAAAGAAAATAGTGGGTTAAAAACTGTAACCATTGCACAGCCGAGGTTGAACAACTTCCTTCTTCTAATTCTTATGGAAAAAAGACAGCCAAAGTCCAATGGTTGGTTTTAGCTTGTTTTCACGTTACTCGCACCAAGTCCACTGCCAACAGGCGCCGAGCAGACCCTTGAATACAGGACCACAGTCTATGTATGGAACAGGCACAGCAGTGACAGCACCAGAGCAGACAGATTTTGCTGTGATGTAAACGAGCTTGTTCTCTCGAATATCATCATTACATGGGATCCAAAAGAACTACATAGAAGTAGATGTTAGAGAAATAGGTCAGTCTATAATAGGGTGAGAACTAAGCTGAAACAATTCCAGGCCCAATTGAGAACTCCTCTAGCATATATAAATAGTACTACTTGGGCATTGCTTAGGTTCTATGTAATCCAAGGCAAGAGAAATGGTGTACCATTTGACAGTGAACACAGAACCTGAAGAGGGGATTTTGTGTGCAACATCTAAACTACATAAAATCATGACAGAGCCCACAGAGTCACCTGATTTTGAACCATCTGTAGAAACGGGAATAGAAGGATGGTTTGAAAGATCTTTAGCAAATAAAAGATAATACTTTCAATTAGAAGTGTCTGTTTTTTCAGATGACTGAAAGAAAGGTCACATTTGTGGATAGTAATAATCCATGGTGGGGTGAGATGACCAGGGGATACTGCAGTGTCATCCAAAGAAGGCCGAATGCATCCAAATGTACCTGGATACCAAGGCCAAAAGGAACAATAGCAGATCGTATGTTCTGAAAACACAACCCTGAGTTGGAATCTGTGGTAAGGGTCAACGTTTTAAAGCATACAGCAAAGGCAATTGCTAATTGCAAAGGTCTAGTTTATGAGGCTCTGTATACTAACTCTTGATTGGGAAAGTGCTGAAAGCCCTGTGCATAGCTGAAGCCTGTGATGATGACCTGGGTGTAGCATCTTCACGACCGAGGCCGTAGCAGAGCCATAGACTATAGTCGAGCTTAACCAAATGAAAGCATGATATATCTTTAGCATAGAACAATTATCCACGACCAAAGAGTTGGAAGATGTTTATTTCTCTTGTACATTTCACTTATAGCTGCTTGATGTGTTGTATAAATGTCAGCTTACATTAAAGATAAACCACAATAACTTTGTATCGGAAACCAGAACAACTGCAACTTCTCAAAGACAAAGCTTGGGATTGAGGTGAATACACTGATGGCAATAAAAGTTCATGCAAATGGTTTCGGAGAGAGAAAGGTTAAAACCGTTTGGTGTGGTTCATTTCCGTAACTGACTTATTGTAATCAGTAGCTGCCATTCGATAAACCTCTGAATGGAAATAGGTAATCACTATGCATGAGTTTTGTTGGCTAAGAAAGTGGAGGATCAAGCAGAAGTACCAGATACTTGCTGAAAGTTCTCGGAGTTGCAGGAACTTCCTGGCCATCAGAAAGCAAGATTGAAAGGGTGACAGAATTATACTGATAAGTAAACATGAAAATCTTGTCCCATATGACTTTGGAACTTGTAGTAGAAGAGATGGTGGTTGTGAATATAATCCAAGATTCCTTGTGGCTTTGAAGTCTTATCTGCCAAGCAATGCAATTTGAAAGTGTGGGATACATAGAAAGGTATTTTAGGCCCTTTTTTAGCTTTTTTCGTACCATGTGACAGGCACGATTTCACCATGGACAAGGACATGTCGAGGTATTAAAATATATTAAGCAACTGCATGGATAATATAGTCAGATACTGCTGCCACGCAATGGTCTAATGATGGCTTACAGATGACTGCAGCATCAAATTTAATGAGAGAATTAAAACAGGGCCAGATGGCTTGTTCCTGCTTCCATCTGTGCAAGTAGGTCAGGTAGCACTGCTCATGGCCAGTATCTCTCAAAATCAAAGAAAAATGATCAGTACCCAGTGGGTTACTGTCAGCCTTCACGAAAAGTGGTAAAATATTGTAGGGGAGCAGATTGAGAGATTAATATGAATAAAGGACTGACTAGGTGCATGACACTAAGTATAAGAACCAGTAATGAAGAGAGAAAGGTTTTGATGTAAGAGCACTTCCTCAGAGGGGTTATTTCTGTTAAAGTAACCCAGGATTAAAAAGAAAGACAGCAACTGAGAGCATCAATGTCTGATTGATCAGAAGTCTTTCCAGGAGATATATGTAGAGAAAAAACAGTAACTGTGTGACCCAAGGAAACATGAATGGCTACAGCCTCCAAGGGTGTGTCGAGTGACAAAGTACAGGGCAGGCACATACGTCCTGATTGATAAGCAGTACCATCCCTCCTCACACTTCAAACGACTAGTCATTTCTGTAAAAAAAATTGTTGATGGGTGACTATCAGTACGTTTTAGAAGTGTTTTGTGTCAAAAAAGGCACAGAGAATGATAGGAATAAATAAGCACGTTGATAAAATCCAAGTTAATATGAAAACTTCGACAGTTTCACTGCATCAAAACGGCCATTTTTATTTACATGGAGAAGAATTAGGTGGACACCTCTTCTGTTATTGATGACATCTCTTCTCTTTATTCTCTTTATTGAAAGGAGGTCTGTCAACTTTCATGGATCCCATCCTGCATTGAGTGGGCAGGTCTTGTCATTAAAAGAAGATTCCAGCAACTGAGAGCATGATCGAATAATTGTTCTACATCTCGGAGATGGAGAAGGAGATGAATTAGAGAAAATACCCAAACCTGGAATGAAAGGAAGTGGATCTGGAGATCTGATGAAAGAATTTTTAGGGACAGGGATGGAATAATAATGGAAGGTAAAACACTTTTAACATAGTTTGAGAATGATTTATTTGAAGACACTCCCATTGTAACAGTGGAAATGAAGTGAAACAACACATGTCTGAGATCGAGTGATAGACAATAACTTTCGAGCCTTGTGTCAACCATTGTATATCTTCTTCTTCCAACCACCTAGGGCATAAACAAAAGTAAGACCGCTGAAACCTCTACAATTAACACAATGAGGATCTATTTCACACTCATGGGCATCGAGATCCTTGGCATTTCAATGAGCACATGTCAAAGAACCACGACATGAACTGCTTAAATTGGAAACATCTGAGATAGTTTCGAATATGTGGCCATACTTGGTTGCAGGTGGACATAGTGATGTAAATATTAAAATTAGTATATTAATCGGTATCATAATTCTATCTTTGCAAGTGGAGATGCATCTCATAGCAGAACATAACCGGTGAAATAAGCTAGGATCTCTGACTCGGAGATGTTCTTAAATACCTCTAATAATAATACTTCATGACGAATTCAAAGTAGCTGATGAGTAAGACCAATGGGTATGTCCCCAAGACCCTTAAATACAAGAGGAGTTCACTGTATTTGCAAGTGGATGCTTCCTCCACTATGTCACAAGAACAAAGCCTTTGATTGACTAAGGAGAGCCAGCAAAAGGGTATTTTCTTTCTAAATAAAAAAAGGGAGACATTTGCCCAAAATATTTGCTAAACAATGTAGTATCAGAAATTGAGGTACATGTGTTCAGTAAGTTGAAAATTGCTGCTCAGAATTTTTAAAATGTGGTCATTTACCCATATCTTGATTTTCATTATTTTTTTTCATAAAATTGATTCGGAGGATCACACTAAAGAAAGAATGTTTCAGTGCCCACTGACCCCACCCACCATAGAGTCCTATAAGTGGATGCACTACACTACCAAACAGGGACAATGCAGCAATGCCAGAGTTTGTGAGCACTATACCAAAATACCAGCATAAGATAAATTATCTACAACACCAGTTGAGAACATTCAACACTGGTACTTGGTCGATCCTACGTAATTGACCCTGGGAGTGGCACACAAAGCTGCCTGCCTATCTACAGGAATGAAAACCAAAGTGGTGCATTAGGGTTGAACTCCTCAACCTTCAACTTGTCACCAAGTACAACAACCATTAGGTGTTTAGACCCTAAAGAAGGTAAACTGGAAGGACGAAACCCTCTCAAGGAGGTTCCCTCGCACATACAGGAATCAGCACGAACGGGAGGAAGAAAGAGAATCAAAAGAAAAAAGATCGCCCCATCATTAAATACTGAGGAACTGAAGAAGCAACAAAATGTATGAAATAACAACTGTTATGTTATACGAACTTTCAAATCAGTGTTAACAACAGAGAACTCTGAAACCTAATTTAAAAGGTATGGAGAACAATAGAAATATTTTAATTCACAAAGTGTCTTTAACTAATTTCATAAGTTTCATAAGTATTTTCTTGCAAGTTACCTGCACGTAGAAAGATGACCCCACGCAAGGAAGGCGAAACAGGCTAAATCTACAAAAGGTCCTCTTAAATGAGTAACTGATTAACACATTTCAATTCAAACTCAACTAAACATAAAAGAAACATTTGTGTTAAAAATTGTTACATAGTATAATCTCTAGTAAAAATATAAATAATTGTTGTTGTTTTTGTCCACAAAAGCAATTACACCAAGCAAACTGCTCGCAAAAGCCCTTCATGTAGAGGAGGTGTGAAAAAAAACCCATCGTTACAGGACCGGAACTGTAACCATCCATAAAGTCCATCGATACCAGAAGTCAACTGATCTGCTCATTTGAAAATTACCTTTCCAGAGAATGGTGAGAGAAATTGCCCATTATTTCAAGACTGACCTTAGATTCCAGAGCTCTGCTCTCATGGCTCTACAGAAGACCAGTAAGGCATACTGGGTGGGTCTCTCTGAAGACACTAACCTGTGTGCCATTCATGCAAAGAGGGTGACCATCAGGCCGAAAGACATCCAACACGCCCGTAGAATTCAAGGAGAACGACCCTAATTGGGGAGAGAGGAACTGTACCTTACTCTCGCCAATAAATAAACGGCCCTTTTCAGGCCCGCCACATCCTGAACAAAGAGTATGCCATTCGCACACTACCACATCACGGCTACTTGTACTATGTTAGTAATTTACATCTTTTCAAGTTGAATTTGCACATGAGAAATGCAAAGAGCTGTAGTTTAGAAGCAGACGTCTTTTCTCTTACAATAATGTTTGAATTAAGTCTACTCGTGCTTCTATCTCTTTACTTTATTAACAAACGATTACTTTCCATTCTTTAAATTGTTACACTCTCTCGATGTACATGGAACAGGGTTTTCAAAAATCCTGCCTGTTCTAGTTATGTGTCGGCGTGGAGAGTTTATTTGTTTTGTAATTTCGCACAAAGCTACTCGAGGGCTATCTGTGCTAGCCGTCCCTAATTTAGTAGTGTAAGATTAGAGGGAAGGCAGCTAGTCATCACCACCCACCGCCAACTCTTGTGCCACTCTTTTGCCAACGAATAGTGGGATTGACTGTCACATTATACACCCCCATGGCTGGGAGGGCGAGCATGTTTAGCGCGACGCGGGCGCGAACCCGCGACCCTCGGATTACAAGTTGCACGCCTTACGCGCTTGGCCATGCCAGGCCACGGCGTGGAGAGAGAGAAAGAAATAGAGGTATGTTTTCCTTTTGTTGTAATGACGTGGCACCATCTCATGAACCATACATACTCAGTTAACTTAGAAAGACAACCGTCGTGTAATGACGTATATACGAAAGTGAACACTGTTTATAGTATATCGTACGAACGCATGAATCCCAGTGAAATTTTTTAATGATTATATATTTGTTTGTATATTTGTGTATTATGGAAGGTGGGATAAGGTTTTTCCTACACAATAGACATACCTTTTGTTACGTGTTCTCTTCAAATTATTCACATGAGATATATGGTGAAGAAACTGTACTATCTCTCCAGCAGGATGGAGGTGGTGGCCTTGAAAATGGCCGTTTGATTAAATATATTGTTGATATTTTCAAACTTACTTCTTTTCAGTTTTGTTGGGCAATAAGACAACCTGAATTCTTGGCAGAACGCCTCCTTCGGCGACAGTAACACCCTGTAGCAATGCGGATAATTGATTGGTCATTAAAACTGATATGTGAAAATATTAAACACAAAACACAATAGTTCACTATTCTAAAGGTATAATTTAGGGTTCCAGGTAAAGTAATTTATAAAAGAACCTGCAAGAGAAACAGTAAAAAATAGTGAACAGCTAATTATCTGATACCCTTCACATTGTTCTTCATGAAATAAAGTATAACGCAAAGTTGGCATGTTAAACTGTCGAAGATATATATGGAAGAATACCTAATGAGAGTAAACCAAATATTAAAGAGCAGTACATATGGTGGGATAGAAACGAGGCTACAGATAGAAAATACCAATCAAGCAGAAGAATTTTGAATCAAAAAGCAGCACATCATTTTGTGTCAGTCATGGCGGACAACAGAATTTTGGAGGTATTGAGTCTGGTTACGCGTATTATGTGGTTACTTATGGTTGACATAAGTTCTGAACTCATGGGAAATGACCGTAACGCCAGTGGTGTTTATTATCTAGCAGAGGTTGCAATTTATAAATAAGTCACTTGTGATTTATTAGTAGTATTGTGATTATTTATTGTGATGTGTAGTAAAGTATCAGTTACATTTTTTTTCTCGGTCATATTTTCTCAATATCATATATGTTTAATCTAAGCATGCCAGGTAAATTAAGTACACTGTTAAAGGACGACAGAAGTGAATTATATATCTTTATTCGGTGTAAAGGAAAAATTAATAATAAAAATATGGTGTTTCTATTCTAAATTTCTTTCTAGTGTCTTTAGAGTTAAATCAATTGTTCAGGAGTGAAAAAGGTGATTTCCTACCTTCTCTTGTTGCAATTATTCAGTAAGCTGGTTTATACGATAAACCTTTGTGGTAAACTAGTTTTAAGTTAATTAAGTATTGTAACTGAAAATGCATTCAGTGTTGCTGTAAGTACTCTTCCCGACACAAAATCAACCGGAAAAGATGGCAAGGGCTTCAAAAATGTGAAAAAAGACATCACCATAAGGAACTGAGTGACAATATTCAGGAGATCACGAAGCCACCCATAGATATTTAGCTCTAATAGGCGGCGTGAAGTGCATCTCTGGTCTCATCTACGAAGAAACCCGAGCTGTTTTGAAAGTTTTCTTGGAAAAGGTAATCCGTGATATTGTTACCTGTATGGAGTACGTGTTTCTCAGTGGAGAAGTGGCATATCTACGTACCTACATCGCTAAAAAACCGAGTTCCGATACCCGTGGTGAGCGCATCACAAATACCCCATTGTGTAGCTTTGAACTTAATTTCAAAAAATCAACCAATCTATAACTCTTTGCACATAAAAATAAATGTTAATTTTATGTGTTTATTTATGGAGAAGCCTTATTGTTTACAAGTTAACGTCAGGCGACTAACTTGGACTAATTTATGATACATATATATTGCAATAATAGTCATTTGCAATTAAAAAGCTGCGATAGCCTTTTCTGTCTGTGGTGGATTTAAACTTTATTGTGTGTTATTTTGTTATAATAATAAAGTTACCTTTCATATAAGATAATAAAGTTAAATCAACGAACAGCATATCGGAGAAATCCTTGCTAATTTATCATATAAGTAACATTTGGGAAAAAAGAAGTATTATGCTCAATAAATAAGTAGACGCAGTGAAAGATAGACTTTAAAAAGTGTAAACATATTCTCTATATTAAAGTATTTGTTAATACAGTTATTGCATTTACAAGTTGCGTGTTAGTAATGGAACAAATATGGTCTTTGTGTTTGACAACATTCACAGTTTTGCACAATTTTATTTCCATCAATACACACCTAATCTCAACTACTCAAACCTTGACAATAACATCAACTACAATCAATAGAACACAACCTGTTGTAACCAGGTAAAAACACACCCATAAAAACACTCAAAAACTCTGCCATAGTGATGATCAATTATCAATAATTTTACACGAGAAGAACATGTTTATTACCTTGTGAAAACTCATAATATCTTATTTATAATTACAAAGTATCCTATCTGCTGGAAATGAGCTATTACAAATGAAATACCTAAAACACATTCAGAATAGCACAACCCTAATAATTGCCGCCTCAAAAGCTGACCAAATAACATGGGTAAATTCCTGGAAGAAATAATTTCAAACCACTTGTTATCTACAGAAAAACAATATCATAACTAACATACAGAATTATTCCAGACGTAAACAACAAATTGCGAATTACTTGGTTTGCCTTAATGAACCAGTTTATCTCGGGTTTACATGGAAACATATAACAGTTGCTACATTTCTTGATGTTAAAGAATTTCACATTGTACGGCATGGCCGTCTATTATTCAAACTATAGTTAATAGTTGGAGAAAAATAATATGCAGTAAATTGTCACCTTTCTTAACACCAGAAGTGTTAAGGTTGGATTCCATCCCTTCATATATTCATTGGAATTTAGATCTTGAAGATCTCTGAGGACCAGGTGCATATGACCTCTTTCCCCTTATTCAAGGATGTTGTCTGTTTCTTTCTCATAGAATATAAACTACTTGAGGGTCGCACTTATTATTACCCCATTTTACGAGCTTATCCTTGTAGGTACCAACATTTATATTCATGTAAATAATACATTTTCGTTTATTTCATTATTGTATAGTCCCGCATTTCGTCAAGAGTTCATATATCTTTAACATTCATTAGTTTTATTCTGATTAGAGAGAATTTATAAAAATATACCCTTTTTAATGGTGTCTTCTTTACCTTAAACTAATGTGTATTTCTAAGTCTGGCATTTAAATGTTCATTTGTAATACAAATATTAGCTTGTGAGATGCATTTAGGGCTATCTATATCATAGTTCGTAAACTCAATGCCATTTCTACATTCTTTTGTGAAATAATTTAGTAAATTATGTAGGAGTCTGTCGGGTATTTTCTTGATATTTATGTACCTTTATGAAATTAGATAAAATGATTTGAGCTACTTTGTTTGATATAATGAGTAATGTGTTTTGCATTCTCTTTAGTTTATTTGTGTTATTGATGCTGTTTTAGCCACGCTGGACAGCCACAGTATATTATTGGGCGTTTGTATCTTTTATAGCTTTTAATTATGCTGTCTGTTATGGTTTTGTTATTTTTCGCTGTTACTATTAACATAATTTTTATTCCTATAAACGTTTTTAGAAATATTATTTACATAAGTAAATGTCGTCAATTTCGAATCATAGGCTAATTCTAGGAATCTGACTGATGTTGTGGTTTGGATCAGTTTTCCGTCCGTTTATAATTTGGGTGGGTCCAGTTTTAGTTTTATTACTTTTGTGAACACTATTACTTGATTTTGAGGACAAAATTTGATTAGGTATTTTGAGCCATATTCCACTGTGTTATTTAGTTGTTGTTATCAGTTTCTTGAGGATATAGATGCATTTTTCAAATTGCAACATTGACGTGACAATGCTATGAGAAGCCTAATAGCCAATGTGAAATAACGATTTAAATATGAAACAGTGCATTACTCATTGTTTAATTTATATAAAATTGTTTCTGTAAGGTGACCAAAATGATGAGTGCTTTATTTATTTTTTAATTTATCTATAATTGTTTCTGTTCGACAAACTAAGTCGTTAGTCGTCCCTTTCAATTTCTCCTGTAGATGGATTCCTGTATGTAATAATGTGAACTCCAACGTAGATTTTGTACTTTCAGTTTGCCCTCTCTGGGATCAGAACAACCATCTATGTATTCTCCGTGTGGGACGGCCCGTTAAAAGGAGGAATTAGTCGGGGATGCCTGAATACACCATTATGGCCTTGAATTCCTCTTGACTGGTCATTCAGCTGGCTCTGTTGGGATAAAATGAAGTGAGTACCAGTACTGGGTGTTTTCAACAGGTGATGTGGAGATTACGTCTCTTGCTTGTATTTCGGTATATTGATCACAAAGCCGTGGAGTTGCTTCAGTGCCCTTGTCTGGCATAGTAATGCAGCCCATAATAAGACTATCAGTAGAGTTAGGGGACAATGAATGTTTTTTCTTATGGATCCACCAACTCCAAATATACATAAAACATTTTATTAATAAGTGACCAAATATAGTTCCTATTATACAGTCAACACTCAAAAATATTCCTGAATCTCGTTTTCCAAATTTACATCTCTTGACTGAGAAAGCCTCCGGAAAAATGTCTTTTTTGTTTTTATCCAGAAGGTATTAGAGGGGCCTGCTGGCTCTTCCGAGAAAATAAAAAAAATATGTTCTAGAGATGGCAGTTTAAACATCACTGCCACACCTTAGAAAACTCCTCCTGAAGTTAAATCCTTTAGGAACGTACCTGTTAAGGCAGAGGCGTATCTTTTTTACACCCGATGGGTAGATGATTTTTGCAACCACTTATGTGGACTGTTCAATTTACAATCCTGACAGTGGTAAATTGAGTCTAGTCAATACATCAAGTATAGTCGAGGATATTGTTTCATCAGTTGTATTGAAAATATTGTACAAACAAAGAAATGTCTCATGGACGTCAAGGTTCTCATCTACGTATCGTACAAATATTGTTTCTTGTTCAGCACCTGTAACACCTTGAGTGCCATCAACCATTAATGCAAATATTTTACTTTGCTGCACTTCGTGTGCTATGTTTCTCAATATTTGATGGCTGAACATCTCCATTATTTAATTCTGAGTCTGGGGTGATGTGAATGTGGTTTTCTTTGACAAGTCGGCCGTCAACTCAGGATCTTCCTTGCTTTCCATAATTAGAATCTGTTTCCCAGATGACTCAACAGGCTAAAATACAGTCTTTATTGAAAACTCTAACGTACAACGAACGAAGATAGAACAGAATGGAAGTAGGACTGAACTGTACAATGTATTTAAGTCGAACGCGCGAACCTCACAGTGACTCCCGAGCCGACTGACCACCTGAGCATCGCTGAGATAATAATGTGTGCTAGTTACAACACAAGTAATTGCAAGTTTCTAACAAAAAATACTTAAATAATCACAAATATATTACATTCCTGTTAAAGCTCATCAAAAGGCAAATACGTTGTGATATAATATCTATAATCACGTGTATTAAATAAAAACACCAAAACAAAAACTAGCAATTCGAGTAGAGGCTTCAGGCCGTTGAAATCCATTCTTTTGTATTCTAATTATACAAAAAAAAATACTTTTGCTATCTATGATAGGATAATATATTGTTCTTTTACGATAAAGCACCAGAACTTTATTAGAGTATCCTCGTCCATGGTATTTTCCCGCTATCAGTGGACATCGAAAGCTCAGAAATTGGTCTTGAATACCTTTTATATAAATTCTGTTGTGTGATAGAGTTGCCTGTTCTTCTGTATTATAAAACATCTGGGGTGCCAGACCTCCCAACCGACTACAATCTTACTCGGATGGCTTTGGTTCCATTTTAATACAGGGTGCGTAAGTTTCTGAGACACACAGCATCTGTTGATATGTTCGTAATGCAGAAAACGTTCGGAAAACCTGAAAACTCCTAATGTGAAACATGAAATCATAAACATTAAGAAGTTGAACTTCTTTCCAGGACTTTCATTTTAATACATATTTTTTTTACAAGTAATTATTCAATTAATTGTTGAAATCAGTGATGTTTAAAGATAACTGTTGGATGATTCTATTGACATTTGTCGTACTATATTTTAAGAATGAACAATAATAAGCAGTTATGAAATGGTTTATTTTATACTAAACTAGTGTTCGACTCGCAGTCTGAGGGTCACGGGTTCAACGCAAACGAACTTGGCAGGGGTTTAGTTTGGAGAGAAAGAAGTCTGAAGAATTCTCTCCCCAACAGGGGTGGTAAGGAACGTTGTGGTTCCTCTTCGTCCTCTCACGTGGAAGATTATTTCATTTTGCTTGGAAATTTGCCAGTATTTTTCTTGTTTAAGGTAATGACTTGTGATGGGGTATTATAAAATAATCGTGTGAGAAAAGGAGGAACGAAACAAAATTCGATGATTGTTATTTAGTTGTCAGTGTATGGTTTTAGTTTGTGGGCGACAGTTTCGCTAGTTAACGAGAAGCTCGGCGAGAGGGCCGCGCTAAGATTATGTAGTGTTAATAACAGTGGTAGTTTTGTTTTAGGGACTGTTTGGTCGGAGTTTGTTTATTATTCTCACATTTTTCCAACTAACTCGTATCGATCACAGCTCGTGGTGTTCAAGTTTAGATGCGAAGGTTTTAGAGGTGTACTGTCCTTCGATTTATTTTCACCGGTTAGTTGGCGAGTTAATATATCTAGTTATGGAGATATTACACCTTTCTTGTGTTGGAACTTATGGATCATATTAAAATTGGTCGGAAAAATTCTGTTTACTTTACGATTGTGAAAACGAGTTTTACCGTATGACGTAAATACGGCGCTACATAAAGATACGGAAGAGGGTTCAATTGAATGTCCACAGCCATTTGTTGTACGTTCTTATCTGGTAACTTATCTGGTAAAGCGTTGAGTTTGGGCGGATTTACGGTGAAAGAAAACGTTATTCATTTAAACCAGTTGGTAGGAAAATTAAATGGATACATCTAAGGCATATTCCTCAGAAAGTGCCGAAACGTAAATTACACCTTGATAGAGTATGGTAAAGGTACTCGCCATAGTACGTGAAACGTTCTGAGGCACGAAAATTTGTACTGGTTATAGTCGTATAAAGTTAGGTAAGTTGAAGCCGGTTCCGAAACGCAAACGAACTTGGCAGAGGTTAAGAGAGATAGAAGTCTGAAGAATTCTCTTCCCATCAGGGGTGGTCAGGAACGTTGTGGTTCCTCTTCGTCCCCTTACGTGAAAGATTATTTAACTTTGCTTGGGAATTTACCTATATTTTACTTTGTCTTGTTTAAGGTGATGAAGTTTTATTTTAAATTTTCCTTAGTTTCTTCTCGATTTATCAAACGGTATTGCACAAGTACCGGCATGCAGTTTCGATACTTAATTGGACAGTTCCGTTATGACGGTGGGCAAGAATGAACAAGAAAACCAACTCTATTGGTTACAACTGGAGACGGTGAATCGTTAGATTCTCTTGCTTCTAAAATCACAATCTTGTTTTCGATGCTCTGTCAAAGTGCTGGATGACACCTTTTTGGGAATTTTAAGCTCAATAATTATCAAACCTTCGAAGCTTTAACCCATACTGCATTATCAAGTGGTCAAAGGTTCTTCCTGGTTCTGCTTCGATTAATGCAGTGTCCATAACTTGCATATCCTTATTACTAAGATTGACAGCGTCAGCTCGTTATATTCTAAACATACAGGGAATGTTCCGAGATGTTTCTCTTGAGTCATTGTCGCAAAGTAATTATTTCGTTTTTTTTTTATACACTTCTATAGCTGTGACACTTCTATAGCTGTACATCACTGTATGACACTTCTATAGCTGTACACTTTATGACACGTCTCCTTATTGCATATTATCTGAAGCATCTGAGGTGTTTTGCAATGCCTCACTTTACCACTTTTAAAATTTCACCGCCAAACTCTTTGTTTCCATATTACATCCATCACCATTTACAATCTTCTTTAAATATGTATGTGTACCATGTATTCATTATAAACTTGTTCATAGTTGTAATAATTATTACTTAACGCATTCATTCATACTGAATTATACACAATATTCATTAGCTACATAACACTCCATAATAAAGAAAATTCCATAATTAAAACAAATTAAGAGATTAACACTAATACCCTATTATATTAAGTTCATATATCACATCAAATCGCAGGCTATCTGGAGAAATCAAGCGACGTTTTCTTTCCTCTGACTTTATACCATTATTTGTTGCATAATCTTCTCTCAGATATCACGTCGAAAATATCTAAACACCATATCTTCACTACGGGATCCACTTATTACACTGGCCTTCCACTTCGCTATTCTACACGCACTTCTCCGCTTACATTGTCTTCTATTTGAATAGCACTGTTGTAACGTCGGTTTCCTTTTACCAGTCATTGATTAACTTAACTGTTCCACGTTTGATGTTGTTCACCCTAGTAAACTACCAACTGGTAAGAAACTAAGCCTTGTATTGTCCATATATGGGACATGCATGGCTGTAATGGCACCAGAGTAGACAAACTTAGCTGCAGTATCAGTAAGCTCGTTCCTTTAAATTCTGAAATGGTCACGTATCCAGAAAAAATGGATTGAAACAGAAGATAAAGAAAAATAGGTAATTTGTTGTTGAATGTTGACGAGAACGGAGTAAGAACTAACATAAGAAATTCCAATGGACAGCTAAGAGAGTGAGGGTATATAGTAAAATTGGTGTACTGAATGGTTTCTACATGATCCAAAGCAAGAAAGATGACATACAAGGAAGCGGTGAACACAAAAACTGTAAAGGAGATCCTTTAAGTAACAATCGAGCCACAATAAACCACAGCAGAAAGAACCCACAGAGTCACTTAATTTTAAACCATTCATAAAGAATGAACAGAAGAATGGTTGAAAAGATATTTGACAAAGATAAGATGGAACTTCCATTCGGGAACATGTCTTCCTCAGATGACAAAAAAAAAGGTAAAATGTGTGGATTGTAATTAGTCCTAAAGGAATATCAGATTATTATAGAAAATAAAGTAATCGAATGACAGAGCCAAAATAAGAAATTGTAGAAAAATTTAGCCCATTGATGTAAGAAGACACAATCCCAGGTGAGATACTTTTGTAAGGATCGAAGTTTGATAGCATTATGGAGTAAAAGTTGCGAATGGCAGAGGTGAAGAGAAAGTTCATTTAACTCAGTATACAGTCATTGGTCAATAAAAGTGTGGAAAGCCTCATGTCTAAGATAGTGAATAGGACTAAACATCTTGAAGGCAAAGGCCCTGGCAAAAATATAAAGCAGAGATGCATAGTCCAGTTACAACCAACTCAGAGCACGATAGATCTTAAGCATAGAACATCAGTCCACTGCCAAGAGATGCAAGAGAGGACACAAGAGATTTTCAGTGGCCATATACACTTATATATAGCTGCTTGATATAAGAAGTAAAAGTAAGCATATGGTTGAAAACACCTTCAGAAATTTGCCTCAATGACCATGGGAAGAACACAATCACTGAAACATTGTGATTGGGGTGTAAGCCCCATTGGTTGCCAAATAATATGGAAATAATTTGTGAGAAGAAATGGTAAACCCGTTTGTTGTAGTATACTCAAAAGCAGTTGAGGACAGTTTAAGGCTGATAATATCGTGTTTAATGACTGACACGGTGTGTAGAAATCATTGACAATAGAAGCCATTTGCAACTGTAAGAAGAAGTTATCAATTCATAGTATTGGTTGTCACATTGAAAACACAGGCAACATTCCTGAGGGTCTACAAATTGCTATGTAATGGGTGGATTGAACACAGACTTGGAATCGACTGTCATATAAACAATTATAAATAAAAATAGGCAAATGGCCATGCAGCCCATGAGAATGTATGTGCTGCAAAATTCCTACTTTCAAGTAATGTAATAAGCCTTATTAAGACAAAATAAAACATAAAAAATATGTTCTCTAGAGTAAACCCTCCCTAACAAAGGATTAAAGTAGAATCAGGTGGTCCATGGTGGAGTGCTGTCGATAGAACCCTCACTGTGACTGCAAGAGGAAGTTGTTTCATTTAAGGAACTATAAAGACAAGCATTAACCAAACTCTGTCAGGCCTACGAAAGGCATCTAGTTAAGGCAATCCGAAAATAATTGGAAGAAATCTTCGCATCCTCACAAGGGTAGGACGATAGACTTGCGCCAGGCGATAGGTAAAATGTTCTCCTACCACATCTGATTGAAAACAACCAGAAGGAAAACAGGAGAGGCAAAAAAGAGATGGCACAGCATCTAGAAACAAATGTCATCAGTTTCAACTGATTTACTTTCAGACTAATGCAGAACAAGCTTAAGCTTCTTTAGTGTACACGTGGTAATTGTAATCATAGAGATGATCAGCCCAAAGGGAAGAGGGTGATAATTCTGTCCAAGATTTGATGGCCAAGAAGGTGGGGGAAAAATAGAAGTTCTGGAAATATAAGCAAAGGGCTCTGAAAATTATTGGCAAACCACTGTATGTCACCAGCATCCTGGTCATCCGAGAGAAACACATAAAAATAGTCGGACGCATGCATACCATTTACCTTTCTAATTTTGTTCCAAATGAGTTTGGAACTGGCACAATAAGAGATGCTGCTTGTGAACGTAATACAAGATTTCTTGTGCATCTTATTTCTCACCTATCGAGCATGGACATGGATGCCTTGGAAAATAATACAGTTTGAAACAGTGTGACATACAAAAGGTATTCAAAGCCCGTATTTGAGCCTTACATGCCTGCTAGCATCTGGGATACCACCATGGAAAAGGTACCATGAAAATGGTATAGAGGTTTTAGAAAGAAAGTGAACAGCTGCTTGAATAATACAATCACTTACTGCCTTTATAAAGTCGTTATTAGATGAAAACAAATAGAAGAATTGAGTTCCAAGAGATAGATGAAAGAGAGACAGACGAACCACTCCAACTATCTCCATGATACTCGAATTGGGTAGAACTTATAACAGCTAATCGCAATAAAAATTATAAGAAATTATTATTCACCCGAGGTAAAAGGGAGAAAAGTAAAGGGAAACAGATAGATAGATCAATAGTAGTTAAAGACTGACTATATACATAAAAATAAGTAAAATAACCATTATTGCGGAGAGGTAAGTTGTGTTTTAGTGTAATAATAATCAATCAAGGCCTTAATGCCATCTAACTTAAGACGGAAACCTCAACAGTTCCATTGTATCAAAATGACCATTTCTATTTAAATGAAGGAGAAATGGGAGAAAACCCTTCTGTTTGGGACTATGCCACTTTTCTTCAGTGGAAGCGGCCAGTCAACCTCCCTGGACTTTGTCCAAGGTCGTCTTAAGAAATCTCCATCAGTAAAAAAGAAATCTCAGTGTTTCAAAGTGTGGACATACTTACTTATTTTGCATAAAATAAAATAAAAACTATTATAAAAAGTAAAAAAGATATCAAATTAAAATAAAGCAATGGCCAAAATTCGGGTAAATAATTCAAAAGGCCAATAACACTTAAAATTTTTAAAGCAAAAGTAAGGAGGACAATGTCACCATCACCAATGACACTATACAGTGGGAAAACATGTTTAAAATGGTGCCGTCATTCACGGTCGTAACGACGACAAGACAGTAAAACGTGGTTATTGTGGTATGAGTGTCACAAAGGCTACACATTGATGTATTAGTCGCAGATAAAGAAAAACGACGAGTTAAAAAAACTGTAACCGATGTGTAACCTTATCAGAATTCTTAGGAAAACAAAATGGCCAAAAAGCAATAAAAGGTCTGATCTGGAAAAGCTTGTTATCACGTCGCTTACTCCATTTCGACTGTCAAATGGCGCAGAGCCGAACCTTGAACACAGGACTATAGTCCATATATGGAACAGACACGGCAGTCACAGCACCAGAGCAGACAAATTAAAGTGCGATCTTGTTCCCTCGAATACCGACGTTACCTGATATTTAGAAAAAACTGGATAGAAATGGAAGATAAAGAGAAATTAGCCAGTTGGTTTTCGTTCCACCAATAACAACAAAACTTGAAATTGCAGTATTGTTAAGTTTGTCTGTCTTTAAGTGACCTGTATTAATGAATACTTTACTATAGAGTCAATTTTTACCCACATTTGCAGGAGACAGAAAATTCGACATGGTACAAAGTGCTGTCAAGCTTGAAACGTCATGTTTAAAGCAAAATATAACAGTTCACTAGTACATTCACTTGTTTTTTTGAGTTCTCCCTTCACTGCGTCAACGTACTTGCTAAATGTAGCACTTCTTTATTCCCAAGTGTTACTGTCATCATAAAATAACGAGAATGACATCGACACTTTGTTCGTATACTACTTCGTTTTTTTAACGTTATAATGAAAGTTGCTTTTATTAGTATAATAAAGTAACATACAATAGTTTTAATCAAAACAGAACAAGCTATTACAGATTTTAATTACAAATTACTATTGTTATAATGTGTATGAATCATAAATTAGTCCACGTAAGTCGCTGAAAGATTACTTGTAAACCATAAGACTTCTCCATAAGTAAACAGATAAAAATGACGTTTCTTTGTGAAGCATTGTACCTCCAGTGGCACATCGATATGTCTAAAGACTTATACTGTGAGAAACCATGTTTCGATAATCGTGGTGGGCACATGACAGATAGCCCAACGTTTAGATTTGTACTTAACTATAAATAAGACGTGAAGTGTTTCTTTTACTTGTTGTGTGCAAAGAATTATCCAGGAATTTTTGTCTCGACTTTAACGAGTTCAACAGTATCTGTTACTTTATAGTATAGATATTTCTATGGTTGGTATGTTCAAATATTTGTGTATGATTTGAGATGATGTAGTTCTTGGTACTCTGAATGCTGTTGTGAGGAGTGTGTTTTGGATTGTTTGTAGTTTGGTTTTAATTATTTTGTCGCTTACAGTTATCCATGCTGGAGCTGCATAATCTATTACTGGTCTAATATATGTTTTGTAGATTTTTAGTATGTTGTCAAATTGTACGTTGTCATATTTTTTTAATTTATTTATTTATCATTATCACTATTAATTTTTTAAATAAGTCTAGAACGTAGGTGGCCTGTTTTACTTTTGCTCTATTTTATTATTATTATATGCTGATGAAATATGTCCATATCTCTGACAATTGTATCATTGTGTTACCACAATTGCTGGATTTTGTGTTTGCTCTACTTGGTATTTTTGATACCTGAGTATAATTTCATAATTGATTAAATTTGAAATGTTGTGTTCTGTGTCAACTCTTACAAGGTTTGTTAGTTTTTGCGTTATTTTAAATATAATGTGTTCTACGTGTGTGTGTGAAATATTTTGTTCCTCTAATTTCTCTTGTATCTCGTCAGTGGTGATTGAGTAATGGACCCCACGAGTGACTACAGATTTGGCTGTGGTTTATTTCCAGGTAGGTGTATAATAGTCTCGTGTGGTTTAAACGCGTCTTACGGCCACCCCTTAAGAAACTTATTTAGGTCAGTTGAGTCGTTCCCACCTGCTTTTCGTTTATCTTTTCAAACTTCGCTTTCTATCAAAGAGCTTCTCATTGGTTGCCTATTGCGTGCTCTCCTAACCATTAGATCGGATTTAGAGTCGAGACGTCGTTCGACGAAAACTTGTGATTCTCAATCCTAGTTTGCACCAGTTTTAGTTGTTGAAGCATCTTACTCAGTTATAGTTTAGAAGTTGTGATCAACAGACGTGTTTTATTTTTATGCGTTAGTGCAAAAAACGGTTTAGTGATATCTGCCTTTATCTCATCTCGACCTTTATTCATGGGATGTACGTGATTGTCCGCGGGTATTCTGAATACCCAGGTGCATTTT
Organism: Tachypleus tridentatus; assembly: GCF_004210375.1. Lineage (NCBI taxonomy): Eukaryota > Metazoa > Arthropoda > Merostomata > Xiphosura > Limulidae > Tachypleus > Tachypleus tridentatus. The sequence goes on from NC_134835.1 coordinate 3,079,653, forward strand.
TGAACATTAACTCTGAATATTACTTTTATTTTACGTCAGAACAAACTAGGATGATCAGAAAAAGAATCACCCGATCTACTTGTGAAGCATTATTCAACTTAGACCAGCTAAATCTTCTTCACGAAGCTGCAGAATGTTGTTCATTTTTACTCCTATAACGTTATTAGGTAATTGATTGTCTAATTCCTTTTCATAATTTTACCAATTTGTTTTATTGTAATTAAACGTTTATCTTTTATAAGTTGTATTTTTATGGGCGGCGAGATCGAAGATGCAACATATTGATAATATGGTCGCTATCGACATCTTTTCCCACCTGAAATTTAATTAGTTTCCGGCTCATTATGTTCTGAAACACAAATCTAGTATGTCACTAGTATGGCGATTGTAGTATTCAGTTACTACAATTATCGGAGTTTTTAATTGTTCGTCGTGATATTTTTGATACCAGAGCATTATTCCATTATTTATAAGGTTTGTCTTTAGTTGTCAACTCGTATTAAATTTGTAGGTGCTTGTGATTTTTTTGAAATTATTTGTCGTGTATTTGTGGTAAATTTTGTTTCTCTAGCGCATGTGTAACGGTGTCAGGGTTTATAGACTGCATCCCACTTACGATTATAGATTTAAACTGGGGCTTGCTTCCAGATAGGTGAATTTTCATTTTACCAGATATAAACGCGTCTTCTGACTATTCCTTCAACAACTTATTAAGGTCAGCGGCTTTTTACCCTCGAACAAGGACGCTGCTCCGAGGCAGACATTGGTTCTAGCAATAGATGCTTGCGGGTTGCAGCGTTTAATCTCTGTTGCAAGAAGGGGTGATTATAGTGCCCTGGTATACCTTCAATTATTATCGAGTATTGTGGAAGCTTGGTTTTGTGCGCTATATTGCTACCTTGTGTTTTTTCTTTTTGTGATGTAAATATTGTGAATCAATTTTGATCATCTGTGTCAAGTTCGTTGTTTGTGGAGTTTATAACTGAAATTTTCTTTATGTTTGTACTTGTAATGCCAACATCCAAGGGGTTTGTTTGGTTTACTATTACATTTAATTTGTTAGTATTGGGAGCTTTCTCTACCGCAGTATTAGTTGTTTCTCCTACTTATTCTTTGTTTTCTGAATTTTCTGACGAATTAGTGAGTTTTATTATTTTTCTTCGGTCTTTTCCTAACATTATTTTTTTGGCTTTATCTATTGTATTTAATTTTTTTTTTTTTTCGTTTTGTTTTGCTTCAAAAATAAAGTAGGAGGATAGTTTGTTTCTTTATTAATTAATCGAAGACGCAATATATTGGAAGGTGATCACTATCTACATCTTTTCCCACCTGGAATTTTATTCGCCTTTGGCTCACATTATATGTGCAAATGCACGGGTCAAGTATGTCACTGGAGTTAGTGTCAGGGGTGGTATCGTTTAATAAGACTATATTGTTGTCATCTATGAACTGTAGGAGACTTCTTCCATTGTTGTTTGTGTACCTGCATCCAAAATTGACATTTTTACTATTTAGGTCTCCAATAACTATATATAGTTATGGTTGTTGAAAAAGATGTTGAGTAATGCTGTGTTTAATTGTTCATTTGGTGAGCAGTAAATTCCTGCAACAGATACTTTTGTTTTTTTTGCAGGATATCAACTGTGACGTGTTCGTTGTTACTGCTCAATCTAATTTCTATAACTCATTGTTCCGTTTTGTAGAGCAGCATACTGCCTCTATCATTTTTGTTAATTCTATCTTTCTTTCTTGATGTGTGCATGGGTATTTTAAAACTATTGTTATTCTATATTAAAGTTTCGCTTACTATTATAACTGGGGGTTAGTTTCTTGTATAAGGTCATCGATCTTCTGTATTTTGGAAGCTGTTGCACCTTGGATGTTGATATATGCAACTGTGAGCATTATGTTGTAAGCATGTATCCGGTAAGTGTTGTTATTATGTATGGAATATGAGGTGTAATGTTTTTTTTTAACATATTAATCAGCAAATCGATGCAGTTGGTTGTTTGGTTCGGTTTTGTGTATTCTGTTACAAATTCTGGAAATTTTTATGGTAGTAATAATGCTTGTTTTATCAGGTGTGTTAGCATTTGTTTCTTGGTGCTGTTTTTGGATTTTTTCCTTTTAACATTTGTGCATTTGTGGTTTTAATTGTCTTATAAATGCTGTTAATATGTCTGTTTTTGGTTGCCTATTTGTACTTGGCTGTTCTTGATCTGATGATGTACTTATCTGATATATACGTTGTTTTATATATTTGTGTTCATCACATCCTTTATAGTTGACTGTGTGGGTTTGACCACAGTTATAACATTTGGGTGTTTCTTTATCTTTTTTACACTGGGAGATATGGTGTTACCCCCAGACCCGCAGCACCTCGGTGTTGCTGAGCAGGCTGCAGAATCGTGTCCATATCTTTGGCAATTGTAACATTGTGTTACTACGATTGCCGGAGTTTTTAGCTGTTCTACTTGGTATTTTTGATACCAAAGCGTTATTCCATTATTAATTAGTTTTAGAATGTTGTAACTGTCGTCTATGTTTATATGTATAAGATTTGTGGGTGCTTATGTTTTCTTTGAAATTATTCGCTGTATATTGGTATGTGGAATGCCTTGTTCGTCTAAAGCAGTGGTTCTCAACCTTTTTTTTACCCATGGACCCCTTTTCCCTTTTTTTCTTGGTGGACCCCTTCATAACTATTGGTCATAAGAAGACAATATTCTATATTTCACTAATATAACTTTTGAGGTTTTAATAATCAAAGAAATAGTATATAATTAAGCTTTATTTTTAAATGAAAACTAATTTAAAGCAAATAAAATATTCTAAAACAATTATAATAATAATAATAATCAAAATTATTGTGATAATAATTCTTTACCATTATCTTGTATTACAATATTATCATGTTTCTTCCATGGTCAAGCCCATGGAGATCAGAGCTCTTCAGGCAATTGAATTCACTGAGCATTTATTTATGTACACTGGTTAAAATTTTTGATAAACCAGTTAAAGTTAAGTGTGTGATAAGAAAAAAAAAAGAAATAGGCATATTTATTCAATGAGATCCCTGTGGTTGATGATGCTCGGCGAGTTTCTTTATATCTGGTTCCATCGATGTTAATGATAGTCGAAGATCACCTCTTTTCACAATGTCAAGTCTATTGCGAGCTTTTCATAACAGTTGAGAAACACGACTAAATCCCGATTCAACAAGATAAGATGTTGGAAAAGCAATAACGTTGAGCTGTGCTTTATCCCAGAGCAAAGGGTACTTTGTAGCAACATCATTTGTCTTCCATACATTGTACTTTCCATCTTTGAATTTTGCACGCATTATTTCATCACTTTATAATTCGATGAGAGGCTCTTGCAAAGATATGTCTATATCGGCAACATTAACTTCGAAAGGAATTGAAACCCAAGTCGGTATAACCATCATGAGTAGGTCACTAAACCGAGTTTGCATATCTTCATGCATATTTTCCATATATTCACCATATAATGCAAGATCTTCATCTTGCAAATCGATGTCAACAGAGGCCAAACAAGGAAACTGTTCAAATGCACGACGCCTGATATTATTCTTATACAACTTTAGTTTCCTCAGAAAAGCAGCAACAGCACTTTTACTAGATATCAGATCAGAATCTTTTCTTTGGAGCTGTTTATTAAGTGAATTCAATTTTCAAATATACCTGATAAGAAAAACACATCACATTTATTTGCAAGCAGCTGTTCTCCAAGTTGTGTGTTAGCAAGAAAGGAAACAATAGAATCCCAAAGTGCAATGAAACGCTGAAGACAATTCCCCTTTGATTGCCATCTCACCTCTGTATGTAATACAAGCCGCTTAAACTCTTCAACATTTTGCTTACCTAATTCATGAAAAAGGCAGGTTTCGGAGAGAATTTGATTTAATATGGTTAACTACTTGTATTACGACAATAAGGGCATCATGCAAACGTGCACTCATTTTCTTTGCAACTAAGTGTTGACGGTGTATCACGCAGTGAATACAAAATACTTCCAGGACAGCTTTTTTAAATGTGGAATAAAACCTTTGTATCTGCCTGTCATAGATGGTGCACCATCAGTAGCAATTATATAAAGCGATTATATTTTTGAGTGGAATATTGTTTTCCTGGAAATAAGTAACAACTTCATTAAAAATTGTTACACCTTTTGTGTCTGTCACAAGACTTCTAGCAAAAGGCATTTCCTCTTTGGGTCCTTCATCATTGTTAAATCTAACATATGCTAATAAAATGGCCTCATTATCTCTTAAAGTGGATTCATCAAATTGAAGGGAAAACTGTTTCACTTGCAAATGGGCTATCAATTGTTTTTTTTACATCCTCTGCCACTTCATCAATGCTTAAAGGGATGGAATTAGTAATTTCACTTGCATTTTGTTTCATAACTGACGAAATAATAACAGACACTGCTGGTAGAATTACTGTTTCACCAACATTATGGGGTTTTCCTGCCTTTGCTATTATTTTGCTAATTTCATATGATGCCAGTAAACCATCACTCATTTTACACACTTTGTTATTAAAGAATTGAGACTCAGTTTCTCTCGCTTGGAAATTATCACGAAGTATTTTAAAGTATTCTACTGGTTTATCTTTCTCTCCTGTGTGCTTCTTTTCTAGATGGATTCTTAGTTTACAAGGTTTCATACTATCATTTGAAAGTACATCCATACATATGAGGCACATTGGTTTCGTTTCATTGTGTGGTGTTGGAATAAATCCGTAAGACAAATATTCAACGGAGTACTGTCGGCACTTCTTTTTACTTGGAGCAGCCATGGGATGTCTGCAGAAAATATATATATATATATATATATATATATACAGCTGCTAATACAATTATTGCATTTCATAATATCTAACTATATATATTGCTATTCAATTTTTAGACATTTTTCGACAAATAAAACGCATATATAGAAACAGAGTGCATGGTAAAAGTTCGAGGTAAAACGTAAATAGAATGTAAAAGTTAAAATAACTTCAATGATTAAAAAAACTTTTCAAGTCATACATTATTATCATTAGGGTCACCATTGACATTTTTAACTTCCTCAAAGCTGATAATTATATCAGATAAATGCCAAGATATGAATTGATATTTGAAATTTGTTTCAAAACGGGAAAAATTTGCCATTTTTCTCTTCAGTCTTTTTATACTGGGAAATAATTTTTTTTATTATTGAAATGCAGAAAATAAAAAAAAATACGAAAGAATGTCTGTACTAGGAACTATTAATATCTCTTACCTTTTCACGATGGAGTTCACCGTTAAACTGAAATGAACTGCTTGGGTCAAGTCGAAATTTTAATAGATTTTTCCCCTAGAAGGGTTTGACAGATCGAAGTATTTCTGGAATAAATTCCGTAAGGAGATTAGTATGGGAAGGCGAAGGTCAGACAGACAATATAATAAAAAAAAAAAAAGAACCGACTGCCTGAGGCGCATATTTAAAACCACCTCTTATCACTTTTTTTTTTTTTTCATTGCTTTCAAGGCAATTTTCCGGAAATTTTTCAAAATCTAGAAAATACATCCAAATTCGTTTGAATGTCTACTTCAGCTTTTTTCACGTCGAACCAAAATTACAATAGAAATTGAATTTTTAATAATAAAAACCATTCTGAGTTGGTTTTCTTCATGGACCACCAAAATATCATTGTGGACCCCAATTTGTTATATTTTGCCTGTGGACCCCCAAAAATATTCCATGGACCCCTAGGGTCCATGTAGACCCCGGTTGAGAATCCATGGTCTAAAGCTTGTATAATTGATTCAAGGTTAAAAAACCTTGGTTTTTGACGTGTCTTAATAGATTTGTATTTTTGGCATCCTTTATAGTTATCCGTATGTTTCTCCCCACAATTGCAGCATTTGGGTTTGGGATTTTGTTTAGTGCATTGTGAAATTTGGTGATTCTCACCACAGCCCACACAACGCGCATTCGCTGCAGCTACATGTCCAAACCTTTGGCATTGGTAACACTGTGTGACAACCACTGCTGGTGTTTTTGTTTGTTCAATCGTGTACCTTTGGTACCACATAGTGACACCATTATTGATGAACTGTGTAATATCTGGCTATTATCTGTTACTACTTTGATGAAATTAGTGGGTTTTTTGGTGATGTTTGAGATTATTCTGTCCACTGAAATGTTTTATGTTTGGTGCACTTAACGCACCCTTTGTCTTCTGTCTCTGTTGAATAATGCACACCCCGTATCACAAATGATTTAGGTGTTGGTTTAGCTCCAGGTAAGTGGAAGGAAGGAATACTTGGTAGGTATTTAGGTTAAATTATCCTTTCGTTCTCCAAATGTTGAACGAAAAATTAACTAGGGGCGGTCAGAAACTATTGTTTCTCTTCACCCCACACAAGGTGAGAGTAAATTAGTCAAATGATTACGGAGATAATTAAGTGAATTGGAGTAACTTGTTTGTTATTTTTCGTGAGCGATGGTCACGAATGACTTCGAAGCTGACAGATTATTGTCTAAATAGGAGAGGGCGTCAAGAATAGCTGAGAGGCGGTTCAGCCTGCCGGAGAGAGAACGAAGGACGACGAGGAAAGTTCAGCACAACACTCACAAGCGTCCGAAGAATTGAGAAGTGAAAGTGGAAATATGGTTGACGTGGAGTGAGCAGAGAGATGCAAACAGTACGTCAGCTTGGTAAAAACTCATGATTTTATACTAATATATTAAAATTTGGAGATGACTAAGATGTGCTCAGACTGGCCTCTTTTCAGGGCTGTAATCTATAAATCCAAAGTAAGAAGAATTTTGTGGGGGGAAACAGGAGTACCCCGAGAAAACCCACTTTCACTGGTGAGGCGCCGAAAGAAACCAACCTCACCAGTGCCCGATGCTGGAAAAGAAAAAATGAACATGAATGATTAGACATTTAAGTTTACATTCAGGGCATGTATGTAATTATAAGGCGAGAGGTATCTCTGCCAAGAGCGTGGGGTGGCTGCTAATCGTGGAATTTGATTTGTTAATGATGTCCGGTTCTTTGCTTTTTTGTAGTATTTGGCTGCAAGATGGGTGAGTCTCTTCTTGAGAGGCGGGATGGAGCTCGCTTTATTGACGTATGCTAACGGGGTGTATCTGGGCAGGCGGAGCGCAAGACGAATGGCAAGATTCTGGGCCTGTTGTAATTTTTTAAGATGGGAAGAGGGAGTGTTTACCGTGATCATGCTACCATATTCGATTATCGGTCGAATGTAGGTTCTGTAAATACCGAGAATCGTGTTGGATCTACATCCACAGACTATACTACCAATACGTTTAAGGTAGTAGTCGCGTTTAAAGACTTTAGAAAGAATATATTGAAAATGATTTGTCCATGTAAGCTTTCTATTAAATATAATGCCCAAGAATTTTACAGTAGACGAAAATTTAATTTCGGTGTTTCATCATTTTCAGTTTAACTTTGGAAAGATTTATTTTTCCTCGTAATTTTTCGTTTAAATATTATAGCCTGTGTTTTAGAGGCAAAGTTCTACCCGCCAGGTATTACACTAGGCGGTAATCGTATTTAATGTGGCTTGGACTTTCGTGGCAGCGAGGATGGGGTCACGTGACATGCTCCATACGGCGATATCGTCGGCATATTGCGACGCATAAGTATATTTGAGCGGCGGGAAGGGGATATTGACAAAGAGAATATACAACAGAGGGCTGAGTACTGATCCTTGGGGAACTCCCGCTGAGAGGGGAACAATGTGAGATGTAGCGTTCTTGATTCTAACTTTAGATGTTTTATTATCGAGGAAACTGGATATCCATCTAGTTAGGGTGGGCGGAAAGTTAAATTGGAAGAGTTTAAATTTAAGCTCCTGGTGCCAGACAGAATCAAAGGCTTGTTTCACGTCTAAAAATAAGCCAACTGTGGTGTGATTTCTGTTAAAACCTTGCGTAACTGATTCGTTAACCGAACTAAATGATCAGATGTCTGTCTATTTTTCCGGGAAGCATTTTGTATTTCAGAGAGTAGCTCTTCATCTTCCAAATACCATGTTATACGATTAGCTAATATTTTTTCCAACAATTTGCCAATGTTGTTAATTAGGCTAATGGGTCGATAATCTTTGGGATTGCTGGATGCCGGGTTTGTTTTAGGTATTACTTTAATTATGACGGATTTGCACGGAGGTGGATAGTAGCCTGAATAAAAGGAAAGTTTGATTAAAGCTGCTAAGTGTCTTAAGAATAAAGGTGATGCTTTTTTGAGAATGATATTTCGTATGCCATACTCACCTGGGGCACTATTTTTTAAAGTTTTAATAATCAGTTTTATCTCAGCTGGTGTAATTGGTTTGGCTAGTTTTTGAAGGGCAGTGCTGTAGACAAAGTTACTGTGGGGTAAACAACACGGGAAATGCGAACTGAATGCTGCCATATTATTTTGAATGAAATTTTGGACAGTTCACAGATGAGTATGATTAAAGTACGGCGAGTTGGGAGTGGCGAAAACCTGCTTATAGTACTCAGCTAGTAAGTTGGCTTTCTGGAGGTCATTAGTTGCAACAATGTTATTATGTTTTAAATTGGGAATCCTGTTGGTTGAGTTGTCGTTGCAAATACTTTTAAACGTTTTCCAGAATATGGCCGGGTCTTTATAAGAATTATCTAGAGATTCACAAAACTCGGTCCAGTTTTGATCTCTTTGTTCGTTAATGCTTCGTCTGATAAGGTTGGTCACACGGTTTATTTGAGTTTTAATCCTGGGGTTTCGGGAAGTTATAAATTGACGTCTTAGTCTGCGCCTTTTGGTGATCAGTAAATGTATTTCTCTAGTTGGTTTCCATGAATTTGGATTTTATCGATACGACGTTTGGGAATTATTTTATGCAGAGCATCAGTTGTTGCGTTAGTGATGTGAAGTAAATATTCGTTGATAGATTCAGGGTCATTAGCTTGAGTAATGACTGGAGGTAAATTTCGGTCAAGAAATTCCCAGAAAGAGTGCCAGTTAGTGGCAGAGAAATCAAACAGATATGGTTGAGTATTTGGGGTTCGAGAATCGGCGATATTTAAAGTTACAGATATGGGGTAATGATCGCTTCCAATATCATGGTGAACTGTGAAATCCTGAATGTAGGGGGATATTCTAGTCGTGTATAGTGCAAGGTCAAGTATGTCCTGAGTCCCATCATGGTGAGTATGGGTTGGGATATTGTTGTTACCTAATATGAGGTCATGCTGAGAAATCAAATTAAGAATTACACCATTTCGGTCAATTGACCTACAATTGAAATTGCGGTGTTTGGAATTGAGATCGCCAATAATAATTGAGTACGGGAAGTTATTAACTACATGGAGGAGTAAATTCGTGTCGGGGGTGGTGGAAGGGGAAATATAGATACCAAGGATTGCTATTTTGATTAGGGTAGATAGATTTATGGAGGCAAGAATGAACTCGTTAGTTGTGTCGATACAGAAGTCGGGAAAAGATACATTTTAGTTGGGTGAAGTGGAGTATAGCGATACCTCTACGACCTGGACTTTTAGGTTTATTAATACATTGATATCCTGGTGGATTGAAATTACTATTATTATTAAGAAGTGCCTCACTAATGATTATTAAATGTTTTCATTCTTTTTTACATAATTGGAGTAATTCATATTTCTTGTGATTTAAGTCGCCGTGAATGTTAACAGCTAAAATTTTTAAGAACTTACCTCATTAGGGTCAAGAATGAGCTTTTCAGACAGGATCTCTTCGAATTCTCGAGGGCTAAAAGGTTGAAACTCAAAATACAGGGGTATAGAGTTCGCCATTCCTCTGATCAACTCCTGCTTGGAGTCGTATTGGCCTCCCCAGACTTTGATAATGGTCTCAGCAACAAACGTTACCAGACGTGAGATCAGCAGTCTGTGTCTGCGTATTCTGAGTTGTTTCACGACGGCGGACTGTAGCTTCGGCGTAGGTCCGTTTGAGAGATGCTGGACTTTCTCCTGGGTTGTAGGATTGACGGTCTTACTGGATGGAGTGATCAAATCGTCTTTTAGGGTCGTCGACTTAATCATATTGAGATTAGCCGACATATTGGATTTGAGAAACTTTTCCCGTTTAATGGCTAGGACTTGAGAATATTTAGGGCAACCACGGTAGGAAGCCGCGTGAGGGCCTCCGCAATTGACGCAACATGTGTCTTCCCTGTTTTGGGGCACTCTTTGACTGCATGCATGCCGCTGCATCTCGCACACCTAGGTGAAGCTTTACAGGCAGCTCTTGCATGCCCAAATTTTTGGCAGTTGAAGCACTGAAGTACTGTGACTGCCGCGGGTTGTTTTGACTCTTCAACTCGGAGTTTGAGAAACCACATGGTCACGCCGTTTTTTATTAATTTATTACCCAGAGTGACATCTTGTAGTGAAAAACGAACTAGCGGCGTAGGGAGGCCTGTCTTCGCTGATTTTATTCTCTCTTAAATTGGTGGCAGTAATGCCCTGGCTAGATAATTCATCTTGGATTTCTTGTAGGCTGATATCGCTATCAAGCCCACAAATCACCACTTGCTTGGAAGGTGGTCGATCTCCAGGTACGTGGATGTTGAGCTTTACTCCGTGAAAAGCTTCTTGAGGCCAAGGTTTCAACAGCTTAATATAATCCTTCGGCTCTTTACATTTTATGACTGGTCCGCCGCGCGGAAGGCGGCGAACTTCGATAAAAGACACCGAGGGAAAAGGGCCTGGAGGTGTTTCGCGACCTCGGGCTGTCGGACCGTTGCGGGAATTCCTTCTACAACTATCGCAGGTGGTAGAGGAGTTGCGGATTTACCAACTACTTGGCTTGCTTCAAGGTCGACAGCTTCTTGTTCCCAATCACTAGTGTCATCACAAGTGGCAGGCGATCTTGGGGGGGGGGATTTTGCGCTAGTGACCGATGAGCCGCTCGTTTCAAGGTCACTCGAAACTTCACCTACAGAGGAAGGCATGTCTGCTACAGTAGATTGCAGAATAGTAAGTTGGTCGTTGTGCGAAAGCTGCGGACCGTTGACTCGTGTTCTCATTGGCGAGATTGCTAGATAAGCCCTGAAAAGGGCTTAGATCTAGACAAAAAACAGACTTCTAGCTGAAGAAATAAAATTTTTAGGGATAAAAGTTAGATGAAAAATAGGCTAATGCAGACTCACGTGTTTTGCGAAATCGGCAGGGAGAAAACCTCGTTGACAAGGCGTAGCTACAAACAGGGTCTTCAGACAGCGTCAGTACTCTCTGAAGTCTATCTCATCAATCAAATAATCGAGATTTTGGGCCTGTTGTAATTTCTTAAGATTGGACGGGGGTGCGTTTGACGTGATCATGTTGCCGTATTCGATGATCAGTCGAATGTAAATTGTGTATATGGCGAGAATCGTTTTTGATCTACATCCCCTGACTATATTACTTATTCTTCTGAGGTAGTAGATTCGTTTATAGACTTTAGAGAGAATGGTTTTAAAGTGATTTGTCCAGGTTAGCTGCCTGTTAAACGTAATGCCAAGGAAAATTTGAGTTCAGTGTCCATCATTTTCATCTTGATATTTTTATTTTTTTATTTTCATTTAATGTATTTTTCTTTTTTCGTTATGTTTGTTTTCTCCATAGAGAAATTTCTACTGTTACTAGTAGTAACAATAAAATAAAATAATTAAAATAAAATGAAATAAAAAATAATTGAGAAAAATTTTGGATCAATAAAAGAAAAACAAGGATTAAGTGTTAAGTTCATAGTGGCGAGCTTGTGTTACATTTATTAAATACATGTTAAAAGGGGAAAGGTATTTAGGACTATTTACATCATGTACATGGTATCTGTCGAGATCACACATTAAGTTATTCTTCTGCCAATTCTTATTGAAATATTTTAGAGAATTGTGCAAGAGTCTTTCAGACATTGTGTCTATGTTCGCATACTTATGCATGAATGTGGATGATTCGTTGAAGTTTCTGTACATGTGTGGGTGCTATGTTAATCCAGGCAGGTGATGCATATTCTATTATGGGTCTGATGTACGTTTTGTAGATTTTGAGTGTGTTGTCTGGTGATGTTCCTTCGATTTTACCTGAAAGACTTCTTGCATAGTTTGCTCTTTTCCTGGTTCGTATCAGTACATTTTTAATATGTGGTAACCACGTTAATTTTAATTTATAGGTTAGACCTAGAAATTTCGCAGATGTAACAGTCAGTAAAGGTGATCCATTCATATAGAATTTTGGTGGATCTTTTTCCAGCTTGTTCAGTCTGCTGAATAATATCACTTATGTTTTCGGAATATTGATTTTGATTCTGTATTTCTGGCAGTATTCTTCGATGTTATTTAGAACTAGTTGTAGGTTTGTTGCTGCTATTAACGGAGTGGGGTCACTTTTCCAGACTGCTACATCGTCAGCGACCTGTGATGCAAAACCTAAATTTAGGTCCGACAGAGTCATTACTCACATACCTGATAAATAATATAGCGCTAACAACCCCTCACTGCGGGACTCCTGCTTCGGGTGAAAAGGACCATAAATGGGCCGCATTTACATACACTTTCGGTTTTCCAGAAAGTTGGACAGCCAAGGAATAATTTCCTGGGGTAAAGCCATATCATGTAACCTATGACGTAAACCATTATGCCGCATTGACTCAAAAGCTTTCTCAATGTCGAGATAGCAAGCTACAGTGCATTCATTATTATTAAAGCTGTCAGAAATTGATTCTGTAAGTCGTATCAGGTGGTCTGAAGTTTGGCGGTATTTTCGAAATCCGTTTTGAATTTCTGGTAATATTGAATTTTCTTCTAAGTAAACTGACAGACGATTACTAATTATCCTCTCTAATACTTTGCAAATACAACTGGTTAAGCTAATCGGGCGGTAGTTGTTTGGTTTATTTGCTGGCTTTCCTTCTTTCTGGAACATTAATATTATTGCTTCCTTCCAAGAAACGGGGATATATCCTGCTGATAGTGATAGATTAAATAACGCTGTTAGGTGTTCATATAATCTCTGAGTGCCGTGTTTTAGGAGGATAGCTTGAATACCATCTTCTCCGGGGGCTTTGTTTTTTGTGTTGTTAATAGCAGTTACGACTTCCGTTACAGTGATATCTTTAATCAGTTGATGAGTGCTCCAGTCTTTTGTTTTCAGGTGTATAATAGTGTTGACTGGAAATACAGGTGTGTAAAAGCTTTTGTTGTGATCAATAAAGTTTGTGACTGCATTATAAAAGTATCTGTTCATGTCTGGTTCATGATGTGTTTTGAACGTGTTTTCTAGGTGTTTTTTAAATATCTCTGCTTTTTCTATGTAAGTGTGCGCTGTTTCTCCATCCAGTTCAAGTGGTGGGTACATTGTGTTTGTTGTTCCTATATTCGTAAATCTTTTCAAGTGTGTCCAGAATTGTTTTGGATCAGTTTTGTTATTTATTTCTGAACAGGTGTCCCAGTTTTTTGTTGTCGAATTAAATGTCGTATCTTATTTCTTATAGTGTTGATCTGTGTTTTAAGTGTGGGGTTGCGATTTTGAATGTACTGTCTGCGGAGTATACGTCTGTTTTTAATTAAGTGTATTATGTCTTTGTTTGGTTGCCATGAATGAGTTGTTGTGAAGTGGTTTTGTTTCGGTATAGAGCTGTCGACTGCGTGTATTAGACACTCGGAGATTATATGACAGTATGCATCTATATCTGATGCGTCCGCGGCAATATGTAGTACTTCTGGAGGTAAGGTTTCATTTAATATAGTTTGGAAAACTGGCCAATTAGCTTTTTTGTAGTTCAGTTGGTCTTTAACTGATTTTATTTAAGTGGGGGGTGAGATTGAAGATACACCAAACTGGGAGGTGGTCACTGTCAAAATGGTGACCAACATGAAAATGTACGAATTTGCGACTCGTATTAGACGAACACGGGCATAGGTCCAGTATTTCACTGGTGCCGTGTGCGTACGAGATATGTGTCGGTGTTGCATCGTTTAATAGTCATGTTTGATTCATCCAAAAATTGAAAAAGTAAATTGCCATTTGCGTTTGTAATGCGACAGTTGAATGCTATATGTTTACTGTTTAGGTCGCCGATAATAATAAGATTAGAATTGCTATTATACAATATATTTAATAGATTTACATCTAACACAGTACTAGGCGAGCAGTAGATGCACGCCACAGTAATGTCTGTATGATTTTGCGTTTTTACATTAATAATTATTGATTAATTGCTGGAAGGGATACCAAGTTCCTGAACTATAAGTTCAGTCTTATAGAATAATAAAAGACCTCTGTTTGGATCTCTATTATCCTCCCTGTCATGTCTAATAATGGAGTAGCCGTTTAATTTGAATCGATGGTAGTTATATAGGAGAGTTTCACTAATTATAATAACATCAGGTTTTATGGAGCTTGTTGTATCTTCAATCTCATGTTTCTTGGAAGCAAGAGCACCCTGGATATTGATGTGGAGAACTGTGAAGTTATCCATTTTTAGTAGAGTTTATGAAGGAGGTTAAAATTTGCGGCAAAAATTTGTGTATGTTTTTCAATATGATTTTAACTATTATGTCTGTGAGACTGTTGGTGTTTGTAGGGTTTGTATATTCTGCCATTATTTCCGAGAAAGTGGAAGTTATGGCAGATGTCAGTGTGGTTTAAATCGTTGTTGGTTGTGTGTTTTGAGGTGGTTTTGGTATTTCCTCTTCACATGGTGATGGTGTTTCCTGTCTGGATGATGAAGTTTTAACCACTGCAGCGTAAGTGTTTGTTTGTGTAGTTGTGCTTTGTGGTGCTGGAGTGGTAGGTGTGGGTTCCTTAATTGTTCGTGGTGGTGGCGGCTTGTTCGTGTTGGGATTTTTAATTTCGTACAAGTGTGTTTTAATGGATTTATATTTCTGACATCCTTCATAATTTGCCGTGTGTTCTTCCCCACAATTGCAGCATTTGGGTTTGGGGTTCTGTTTAGCACACTGTGTAATGTGGTGATTCTCCCCACAGCCCACACAAGGCGCATTTGCTTGGCATGCTGCAGCTACATGTCCAAACCTTTGGCATCGATAGCACTGTGTGACAACCACTGCTGGTGTTTTTGTTTGTTCTACTGTGTACTTTTGATACCACATAGTGATACCATTATTAATGAGTTGTGTGATATCCTGGCTGTTGTCTGTGACTACTTTGATTAGGTTTGTGGGTCTTTTAGTAATATTTGAAATTATACGGTTAACTGAAATATGTTTTATGTTCTGTCTACTTAACGCTTCCTTAATGTCTTCTATGTCTATTGAATTATGTACACCTCGTATCACAAAAGATTTAGGTGTTGGTTTAGTTCCTGGTAGGTGTATTGTAATATTTCCTGTTTTGAACGCGTCTGAAGGCGAAGCTTTAAGTAGACTGTTTAAGTCAGCGGGTTCCTGTCCTTGAACCAGAACACCGCCTCTAGGCAGACGCTTAATGTTAGTTATCTTTGTGGTAGGTTTGCACCTGTATATTTCTTTAGCTAATTGTGGTTGGTTGAAACTACCAGGAACTCATTGGATTATAATTGCGTGCTTAGGTAATTTTGGTACGCGTTGTGTATGTGTGTCTGTGGTGGTTGTTCTTTGTTTAATTTGTTTTTTATGACTACGAGTCTGCACAAGCGTGAAGCCTTCGTCGTCAGAAAGAACTTCGTCTTTGTCTGAAATTGTTTGTTGTGGAATATCCAGGGTGGGGTTTGGGTTGCTTGAACTGCTAGTTGTTGGCATATAATTGTATATATACGTAATCTTAGCTACATTATCTTCAGATGCTGAAAGTATAATATCTTTAACTAGATTTCTTTTTTTTTCTTGTCCTAACAGTATTTTCTTTAATAGGCGTTAACTTTGCTTTTAATTCTTTTCTGCTATAAACATTAAAGATTTTAATTTTACATTTTCATTTTCTATTAGGCCACCGTCACTAGACTTACTTTTTGTGCCTGATATAGACGGGCTTGCTCCCTCAGTTTCAGACGCTATATCGTTTTCCCTGTTCTCCAACTCCCCGGCCGGCATGTCGCCTCGTTGTTTAGCGATGTTGAACTTGCTGTCTTGGGCTAATTCAAATGGTAAAAAGGTCTTCTGTCTTTGTATCTACTGGCGTGAAACTCGAAGTGAATAGTAAGAACTCGACAAAATATGAAGCAAAATATAGGTTGTATACACGTAGAATTTCAAGAGCCTTTCAGAGGTACATCCTATCTTTACCCTCTCCAAGCGCAGAATGGGGAAGTGGTCACAAGTGATTTCATCATGTACTTTAAAATTAGAGGTTCTGTTTACTGTGTCCTTGGGTGCTATGATGAAATCAAGTACATCGTATGAGCCGTTGGCGGCTGAAAAGTATGTAGATGTGTGGTTGTTTATTAGGTGCATTTTGTTACTAGAAATAAATTTTTTTTATCCACAACCCTCTGCGTGTGTTTCTGTCTCCCCTTAGTTCTGTATGCGGAGAATTAAAATTCCCAATAATAATTGGTTTGGGTTTGCAATTAAAACATTTTTTGAAGGAAATATATATATTTAGATGGTGAACAATATATGGCTAGAATCGGAATAGTTAGCCGGTTGTTGAAGTGTATATTACAAAAAATTGTTTCATTTATGTTAGATTTAAAGGAATCTTCTATCGAGATTAAATGCGAAATTTCTGTACTGAAGTAGGGTATTATACCTCTGTTTTTCTGAGTAAGGTATGCTGTGCGTGATAAATCCGAGGATTGTGGTATTTTGTTAGTGGCGTTGTCCATATTACTGTTAGCGGTATTATTAGTATCCTGGTTAGTTGCGTTATTTTTGCTAGAAATAGTGGCATTGTTATCATTAGAATTAGTGGCTTTGATATTACTTACATTAGTTGCGTTATTGACACTGGAATGTTTAGTATTGTTAGTACCATGGTTAGTAGTTAAGGTTAGTAGTATTGTTCGAAACTATATTTACCTTATCCTTTTCTTCAGCCTCCTTTTGTTCATGGTAGTTTTTGCTTTTTGTGATTCTTGTCTTGTTATATATCTTCTGATTCTGAGTATCGTTCCAATGGTATCTGGGTATTTTGCCCTGGAGGGTCAGGTTCACTTTGACCTCTTCCTCCTTCCTGAACTTATTTTCCCTAACTGTTTGTATGTTAGGTCCTTTTTAGGGCAAAGTCCATTTATAGTCTATTATTCACAGTAGTCAAGCTAGCTGGTGGCAATTTATTTATTTTATCTGATTATTATTTTAAAATACATAAATATGTAAACTATAAATATAAGATTTAAAGTTTATATACATACATATTTTACTTTATTTTTCTTTATGTTTAAAATATATGTTAATTGGGGAGAGGTATTTAGTATTTTCTTCATCATGTATGAGGTACTTATCTAGTTCGCATAATAAATCATTTTTCATCCAATTTTTGTTAAAATATCTAATTGTAATATTTAGGAGTATCTGATATGGTTGGTATGTTCGAGTAATTGTGAATGAATTTAGATGATGTTGATCTCGGGACTCTGTATGCTGTTGTGAGCAGTGTGTTTTGTATTGTTTGTAGTTTGGTTTTGATTGTTTTATTACTTACAGTTACCCATGCTGGAGCTGCATAGTCTATTACTGGTCTTATATATGTTTTGTATATTTTCAAAATGTTATCTGTAGATGCTCCACTGTGTTTACCAGTTAGACTCCTAACATAGTTGGTTCTTCGCCAAATTTTATTTTTAATTTCGTTGACATGATTGATCCAAGTTAATTTTGAATCATAAGTCAGACCTAAAAATTTTGCTGATTGGGCAATCTGGAGTAGAGTGCCATTCATATATAGTTCTAGCTGTTGTTTTCTGTGTTTTTTGTCGATTTCGTAAAGAGTACCAGCTGAGTTTTTGCTGTGTTTATTTTAATTCTATATTTTTCACAGTATTCACTAATTCTATTTAATTGTGGTTGTATGTTTGTAGCTGCTATCGTGGGTGTTGCAGCACTTTTCCAGATTGCCACATCATCTTCGAACTGTGATGAGAATCCATGATTTGGATCCTTCAATGGCATATTGTTTACATACATGATGAAGAGTATAGGGCTAACCACCCCTCCCTGTGGGACACCAGCTAGTGGAGTAAAGTATTCGGAAAAAGTTCCTTCTACGTTTACTCTACATTTTCTGTTTTCCAGAAAGTTAGATAACCAGCGAATAATTCCTCGCGGTAGTTCCATTTCATTCATTCGGAATCTTAGACCATCGTGCCAAACGGTGTCGAATGCTTTCTCGATATCGAGGAAGCAAGCGACTGTACATTCTTTTTTGTTGAAACTATCTATTATGGTTTCGGTTAATCTTATTAAATGATCTGTCGTTTGTCTAAATTTTCTGAATCCATTCTGTTCTTCTGGTAATTTTGATGTTATCTCCAAGAATGTGGAGAGTCTATTACTTATTATTCTTTCGAGAATTTTGCCAACACAGCTGGTCAGACTGATTGGTCGGTAGCTATTTGGTTTATTCGCTGGTTTTCCTTCCTTATGGAACATTAATATATTTGCTAGCTTCCAAGAAACTGGTATATATCCTGAGGATAGCGATAAGTTAAATAGTGAATTTAGGTGGTCAAACAATTTCGGAGTGCCGTTTTTTAGGAGAATAGCTTGTATTTCATCTTCTCCTGGCGCTTGTTTTTGGTGTTTTTTATTGCTTCTAGTATTTCATGTAAGGATATTTCCTTTGTTAGTAATGTGC
Organism: Tachypleus tridentatus; assembly: GCF_004210375.1. Classification (NCBI taxonomy): domain Eukaryota; kingdom Metazoa; phylum Arthropoda; class Merostomata; order Xiphosura; family Limulidae; genus Tachypleus; species Tachypleus tridentatus. The sequence goes on from NC_134835.1 coordinate 3,098,404, forward strand.
TTTCATAATCAGTGTTAGAACTTGTATTTCTATCAGTTATGTTTACTGGAAATATTGGTTCATATTGATGTTTATTGTTTGCTATGTGATTAGTGACTTTATTGTAGAAGTTTGTATTCATATCTGGATCTGTGTGAGTTTTAAATGTATTTTGGCGTTGATCCTTGAAAGCTTCGGCTATTTCTTTATTTGTATGTGCAATGGTGTTATTATGCTCAAGTGGAGGATATTTCTTTGTGTTCGTGTTTTCATTTGTGAATCTTTTAAGATGTGACCAGAATTTTTTCGGGTCAGTTATGTCGTTTAGTTTATTACAGTAATTGTCCCATTTATTTTGTTTTTGTTGTTTTATTTGAGTTCTGATGTGATTTCTAATGTTGTTTATTTGTGTTTTAGTTTCTCTGTTTCTTGTAATCATGTACTGTCTTCTCAGTTGTCTGCGCTTTTTTATTAGGTTGATTATTTCTGTGGTGGGTTTCCATGTGTTGATTGTTGTTTTATGGTGTTGTTTTGGTATTGTTAACTTGGCTGCTTTCTGAAGGCAATCCGTGATTGTTTGACAATAGTTGTCCATTTCGACATGCGTTTTAACTTCTTTAATAATTTTATTAGGTAACAGATTATCTAATTCTTGTTTATAGCATTGCCAATTTGCTTTACTGTAATTAAATTTTTCTTTCCTATATGTTATATTTTTTATAGGGGGTGAGATCGAAGACGCAAAAAATTGGGAGATGATCACTATCTACATCTTTTCCCACTTGAAATTTTACTAATTTCTGGCTTAAATTATATGTACACATACACAGATCTAGTATGTCACTAGAGTTAGTGGAATAGGATGTATGTGTTGGGGTGGTATCATTCAATAAAGCTATGTTATTATCATCAATAAATTGTATTAATTTTCTACCATTTGAATTAGAACTTCGGCATCCAAAGGAAACATTTATACTGTTTAAGTCTCCCATGACTATAGTGTTTTGATTGTGGGAAAAGATGTTATTTAGTAAAGTTGTATCTAATTGTTTATTGGGTGAGCAGTAAATTCCTGCTACGGTTATTTTAGTTTTATTCGATTGGAGGATATCTACAGTAACATGTTCATTGCTACTGTTTAATTCGATTTCTTCTACAGATAAGTCTACTTTATGAAGCAGCATAATGCCTTTGTTTTCATCATTTTTATTTTTTCTGTCTTTTCTAATAGTCGAGTAATATGGTATTTTAAATCTATTATTATATGTTAGAGTTTCACTTATTATTATAATCTGGGGGTTTAATTCTTCTATTAGATCTTCGATCTCATGTTTCTTGGAAGCTATTGCACCTTGGATGTTGATATACACTACTGTGAACATTGTGCAGTGAGCATGTAACCTGTTAGTGTAGTTATAATGTAGGGTATATGAGGTATGATGTGTTTTATGGTAATAGTGATCAGTAGTTCTAGACAGTTAGTTGTCTGGTTTGGTTTAGTATATTCTGTTATAAAATCAGTTTATTACATTTTTGAAAACTGTTGAAAACAGGCTTGCTTTGTTTGTTGTGTTAATATTCGTTTCTTGTATGGTGATGTTGTTTTCTTTTGGTTTTTGTGTTAATGTGTTCTTATTCTGTGTATTAGTCTTCTGTACTTGTTGTTTATGTGGTTCTTTTCCTTTTAACATTTCTGCATATGTGGTTTTTGTTGTTTTATTGTATTCTGTTGATGTGCTTGTTTCAGGTAAGCTGCTTGTTTTCGGTTGATTCTGTTCTGTTGGTGTGTCTGTTTTAGGTAAACTGTTTGTTTTCGGTTGATTCTGTTCTGTTGGTGTTCTGATCTGAAAAATGCGTTGCTTTATTTGTTTATATTTTTCGCAGCCTTTGTAATTTGCTGTGTGGGTTTGACCACAGTTACAACATTTAGGCGTTTCTTTTTCTTTTTTACATTGATTGACATGGTGTTCCCCGCCACATCCGCAGCACCTCGGTGATGCTAAGCAGGCTGCTGAAACATGTCCATATCTTTGGCAGTTGTAACACTGTGTTACAACAATTGCCTGTGTTTTCAATTGTTCAACTTGGTATTTTTGATACCAGAGCAATATTCCATTGTTTATTAGATTTTGAATGTTGTAGCTGTCATCAATGTCTATTCTAATGAGGTTAGTAGGTGTTTGTGTTTTTTTAGAAATAATTCTTTCTGTCTTGGTGTGTGGTATGTTTTGTTCGTCAAGTGCCTGTTTAACTAGGTCCAGGTCAATCGTCTGATGAACCCCTCTTACCACTATTGCTTTTGGTTGCGGCTTACTTCCCGGAAGGTGGATTTTGATATTTCCAGGTTAAAAGGCATCTGTTGGCCATTCTTTAAGTAGTCGGTTAAGATCGACTACATCTTGCCCTTGCACCAGTACTCCGCCTCTAGGCAAACGCTTAATGTTAACTATGTTAACATTTGGTTTGCATCTCTTTACTTCTGTGGCAAGCACAAGTTGGTTATATTGACCCGGAATGCCTTCTATTATAACTGCGTATTGTGGTGGTCTTGTTTTTGTCACTGTATTATTGTTGGTTGTTAGTTTGTTTTTTTTATATTTCTTTTTGATATGACAGTGATAAAGTCTTGGTCTTCCAATTCTTGATCACTGTCATTTTTTTCTTCATTATTATGTTTATCAACATCCTTGGTGTTACTGTTTTTTACCGTTACATTATTGGGACTTAACCCTACTTTAATTGCAGGGGTAGCTACCTCTACCTCAGTATTAGTAGCCGTCTCTGCTTCTTCTTCACATTCTGAGTTTTCCGAAGAATTAATTTCTTTAATTAATTTACGCTTAGCTTTACTTTTTTTTTAATGACATTTTTTGTTTTTTTAACGGTACTTAATTCCCTTTTTGCCAGAGTACAAAGAGTTAACAATGGGGAATTATTAATATCGTTGCCACCAGTTACGCTTGACTTACCTGCATTAGTCTTTTGTTGAGCCGTAACGGCTTTTCCCGCCATTTCTTTTGCCGGTCTTATTGGACCCGTAGTTGTTATCTTTGCGGTTTCCCGCTCTTCTGTTCCCGATTTCAGCAGTCCTCTGTGATTTCTTCAAGTAATGTGCTGTCCTGATAAGATATATAATAAATTTACATGCTTCTTCTTATATTTTCAATTCAAATTCTTTTAAGCCTAAATCGCTTTGAACAAGAGCCAGACAAAGAACGTCCTATTATCTATCGTTCCAAGGCGTTTTTCCATCGTCTGATTCTGAGTAGTCGCTCTCCAAGCTTTCTGTCGAACTGCCCGGGGATTCTGAGGCTGGTCCTTCGATCACCTCGTTCAGTATTTCTATTATCTCTTCGTTCGTTAACGCGTTTCCATTAGATCGTGTTACGATCTTTCTCCTCTTCATCCTATTCGTTTTACTAGTCCTGACAAGGACTAAGGGTAAACCTTTAAAGTAAAACTTGAAAGTAATGCACTTAAGCAAAATATTCCTTGTCTCTATAGTACGTCTCTCGCAGCTCTCGACTTGCACGTCCTCTCCGCTTGACGACGACCTTCAAACCAGAGTACTCAAAACTCAAACTAACGTGGCAGGGGTTTAGTTTAGAGAGAGAGAGAAATCAGAAGAGTACTCTCTACAACTGGGGTGTTCAGGAATGTTGTGGTTCCTCTTCTTCCCCTTTCGTGAATTGTTATTAGGAATAAGTTTTTTTTTTTTTAATTTAAATTAATTATTATTTTTAACTCTTTGGGTGGAGGCAAAGGCAGCACCGGAAAGAAAGGCCGAGACCTGTCCCGAAAGGAAGAAGTTAAGCAAATGTGAACATGAATACAAATCAAATCAAACGGCGCGATTGAGGGTCTGGCAATAAAGTTGCATGGGATCTAGAAATCCAATGCCTAAGTTTTTTTGCTGTGGGGAAACAGGAGTGCCCTGAGAAAACCCACTTTCACAGGACAGGCGCCGAAAGTTTTGCCTGTTCTGTGCCCGATATCTGAAAAAAAGGAATACATATTATTGATATGAATTTATTTTAGATACTTTGTGTAATTTGCGATTATTGAAATATGTTGTAAGGTGAAATGTATTTTTTTGGTGCACTGGATAATTTGTGTAGTGATGCCGTTAGTTTGTTTCCATTTTCTGCTTTTAGATAATATTTCAGTGATATTTCCGTTATTCTATCTCTTAGTGTTGGTAAATTGTTAATTTGATGTATATAATTTGTCGGCGTGAATGTTGGCAGGCTGAATGCAGATTTTAATATTCTGTTCTGTTGAGCTTGGATTTTCTGGAGTGTGTTGTTTGACATATTGTATGTTACTTGACATCCGTACTCTATTAGTGGACTAATTAGTGGAGTAGCACATTTTTGAAGGAAGTTAATATCGATATCTTTGGTTGGTGAGCAATATACGGCTAGAATCGGAATTGTTAGCCGGTTGTTAAAGTGTATATTGCAAAAAATGGTTTCATTAATGTTAGATTTATGGGGAATCTTCTATCGAGATTAAATGCGATATTTTCGTACTGAAGTACCTCTGTTGTTTTCTGAGTGAGGTATGCTGTGCGTGATGAATCGGGGATTGTGGTGTTTTGTTTCTCTGTGCAAAGTGTTTCTGAAACGATGATTAATGTGGCGTTTATATGTTTGTTTATGTTGTATATTTCTATCCTTTTGTCTTTGAGATTTCCTTGGCATTTGATGTGTAAGATTTTAATGTGTTTTATCTTTGTGTTGTTTTATTTCCCTTGCATGAATTTTGAGTGAATGATGGTGTGGTTTGAGGTGAGGAAGGTTAAAATAATGACTTGCAAGGCTGCAAACAGCCTTGAGTGACTCGTGCCTCGATTCGAAAGTGGGGAGATCACTCAATTCTATTAGCATTGCTTGTAAGTTTGTGGTGAATTCTGTGGGGTTGAATGCTTGTGTTGTTTTCGGGCGTGTGACGTCTGCGAAAGTACGAGTTGGTTGAGGTTGAGAGTGTTTGATTTGTGAGTCTGCCGGAGTTTGTAGTAAAGGTTGTTTGGTGATGTGTGTGCCTTGGGTTTGATTGTTATTGTTCGTGGTTTTGAAAATAAATCTATTACGTATTTGAGTGTATTTAGGGCAGCCTTTGTAACTGGCTGCGTGAGGGCCCTGACAGTTTGCGCATCTCGCTTGGTTACGCTCGTTAGAACACTGAGCAACCTCGTGAGGTCCGCCACATCTCGCACATCTGTCCTTGGCCATACAATTGGTTTTCGTGTGTCCGAACCTTTGACATTTGTAGCATTGAATAATGGGCTTTTCGTGTGTTTTTTCCGGTTCGGTCGTGTGTCTCTTGAAAAATAGGAAGCAACCATTTTTTAATAATTTGTCTTGATCGTCTTTATTGTTGACGGTTACCTTGATCATTGGCGTTTTTTGTTTCGTTCTAAAGGATACGATTCGGTTTGATACAATGTCGTAGCCTTGAGTTTTTAATTCATCTGTGATTTCGTTACCTTCGATGTCGAAATAGACACTTCTGATAATGACAGTTAATTTTGACGTGTTGTTTTTTGGTGTACTAATGGTGGCTTGGACCCTGAAGGCATCCTTGGGCCAGTGGGCTAAAATATGTGCAAATTCTTGTGGTTCAGAGCATTTTAACATGATTCTTCCATTAGGAAGACGTTTGATGTCCTTAAACCGGATGCCCGGGTAATAGGCCCTCAGTTGTTTGACTATCTGTGGGATGCGTGTTGTATTGTTTACTCCTTCAAAGAACAGAGGTGGGATTCTGTAGTGAGGAGAATCGTGTGTTTGTGTGACAGTGGTGGTGTTCTTAGAATTAGTGGCGTTAGCGGTGCTGTTAGTATTCAGGTTAGTTGCGTTATTTTTGTTAGAACTAGTGGCTTTGTCATTATTAACATTGGTTACGTTATTAACACTTGAATTTTTTGTATTGTTAGTAGTGTCGTTAAGGTTAGTAGTATTGTCCGAAACCATATTTACCTTGACCTTTTTCTTCTTCAGCCTCCTCTTGTTTGAGGTCGCATTTGCTTCTTGAGATTCTTGTCTCGATAATTCTTCTGCTCTTGAGTATTCGCTTTCAGAACTCTGTCGAACTGCTCAGGGATTATGAGGCTGGTCCTTCGATTGCCTTGTTCAGCATCTCCATAATCTCTTCGTTCGAAAGGGCTTTTCCGTTGGATCGTGTTGCTATCTTCCTTCGCTTCATATTGTTTTACTAGTCCCGATAAGGACGAAGGGTAAACCTTTTAGATTAAAACTTGGGAATTATGCACTTCAACAAAGTATACCTTGTCTCGCAGCTCTCGACTTGCACGTTTGCTCTGCTTGACGGCGGCCTTGAAACGGACCTACTATTACGCTAAAAACCCAAGTTTAGAGAGAGAGAGAGAAATCACAAGTTCTCTCTCCAACTGGGGTGTTCAGGAACGTTGTGGTTCCTCTTCATCCCCTTTCGTGAATTTTTATTAGGAATAAGTTTTTTGTTTTTTACTTTATTTATTTATTTTTTAAACTCTTTTTTTTTTGGGTGGAGTATGTCTCTCTAAATGTTGTCTTGGGTGGAGGCAAAGGCAGCACCGGAAAGAATGGCCGGGACCCGTCACGAAAGGAAGAAGTCTAGCAAATGTGAACATGAATACAATTCAATTCAAACGGCACGATTAAGTGACAATAAAGTTACTTGGGCTGTGATCTAAAAATCCATAATACTTGACATCCGTACTCTATTAGCGGACGGATACTATTACGCTCTCTCTATATATACATATCTGCAGGTGTTTAGGTTAAAAATTAATATTTCTTAAGAAACATTAATCCCCTGGGGTGCTCGAAGACTAACTAGTACTCCTTCAACTCCGCACCAGATAGGAATTTATAAAATAGCGTTTGTGGATAACACTGATAGACAGATTAATGGATTGATTTAACACATGTAGATGCTTGTCTGGTAAGCGTGGCAGGCAACAAGGCAAAGGCAAAGCAAATCCCACCCAAGAAGAGAACCGGAGAAATACGACGAGAAGCATGTTGGATAAATACAAACAACAACCAAACGGGCCATTTCAGGGCCGGCATGGATCGATGGATCAAAGTGTCCTGGCAGGGATCTAAAGATACAATGCCTCAAATTTAGGTGTGGGGGAAACGGGAGTACCCCGAGAAAACCCACTTTCACTAAGCGGGACCGAAAGAAGCCCGCTTAGTGCCCTTGAAGTATGCTGGACTTGGGAGGTGGATAGGACCTGAAACGAGACTGAAGATGTTATTAAAAGAGAAACAAGAATTATATTGTTTTAGACAAATTGAGAATAAAATTAAAGGGCGATAAATATTTACACCAGGATTTAGGAGTAGCTGCTATGTTTTTAAAGTCAGAAGTGAGTGTGTTACGATTAGTAGATTTTTTAAAGTATTTGGAAGTAGGTTTAGTTGCACCTGTGGAAATTGGTAAGATTTTAGTGTGTGTCTGCACATATTCCACAGGTGTATAATGTGGCAGGCGGTGAGCGAGTTGTATAACTCGGTTTTGAATTCTTTGTAATAGAAGTATTTGATTCTTGTTCATGTTACATGTTACCATGGCTCCATACTCCATTAAGGGTCTAATGAATGTTTTGAAAATATGTAGAATAGTTTCAGACCTGCAGCCATGGTTGAAGTGACTAATTTTACAGAGGTATGAGATTCTGGTTAGCATTTTCTTTCTAACGTTTTTGAAATGGGAGTTCCATGTAAGTCTTGTATTGATTGTAACACCAAGGAATTTGGCGGTGTTAGAGAAAGAGATAGGGGTGTTATAAAGATACAGTTTAGCAAGCTTTACACGTTTTAATCTCTTATTGAGCCTCGGTGGAGGATTATAGCCTGGGTTTTAGAGGGATTGAGCGTGATTTTCCATTTATTGCACCAGCGAGTAATACAATCTAAAGCTTTTTGTATTTTATTATCCGCTAGAGGGGGTCCCATGAGGTGGACCATAAGGCAATGTCATCTACATATTGTGATGCATAGGTAGATGACGTAGTCGGGTGCGGTAAGTCATTGACAAAGAGGAGTATAGTAGGGGGGATAAGAACCGATCCCTGTGGGACACCTGCGTTGAAGGTAAATGACTGAGAAAGGTTAGAATTAATTCTAACTCTGGCCGTACGATTTTCGAGAAAATTAGAAATCCATCTAAGGAAAGTGGGGGGGTACCTCGAATTTTAACAGTTTATATCTTAAGCCATTGTGCCAGACAGTATCAAAAGCTTTTTGCACGTCTAAGAATACCGCGACTGTGGCTTGGAGTTTGTTGAACCCTGCAAAGCTTGTTTCTACAAGCCTTACAAGGTGATCTGCAGTTTGTCTATTTTTGCGGCCAGCATTCTGAATATTTGATAAGAGGTTTTCATTTTCTAATTTCCAAAGCAATCTGGAAGTAATGATTTTTTCCATAAGTTTGCCAATACAATTTAGTAAACTAATTGGCCTAAAATCATTAGGGTGGTGTGAAAGAGATCCTTTCTTGGGTATTAGTGATAATGGCAGATTTCCATGCCTTAGGCAGATAGCCTGAGAAAAAGGAGAGGTTAAACAAATTAAGGTGTGAAAGGAATTCATTAGAGGCATTTTTTAGAATGACATTAGGAATGGAGTTTTCCCCGGGTGCTTTATTTTTGAGTTCTCTAATGTGTACCTTGATCTCCGGTGTAGATATTGGGGTTGTTATGCTTTTGGTCGTGTAGGTATAAGTAAGGTCTACTGGAAACTTAACGGAAAAACGTTCGTTATTGTCTGTGACAGTAGAGTTCACTTTCACCTCATGATGCTTGTTGAAGTTTGGGTGTTATGGAGTGCAGAAGGTGCGCTGGAAATATTTGGCGAACAGGTCGGTTTTTTCCCTGTCACTATTAGCGGTAGAATTATCGTATGTGATTGTTCCGGTGTCAGAGTTTTCGCGGCAAATATGTTTAAAGGTTTTCCAAAAGGTGGCGGGATTAGGTTTAAGGTGATCAAGATTTTTACAAAAGTTATTCCAGTTTTCTTTTTGTTTTGTTCTAATAAGACCTTGTAAGTTATTTCTTATTTTGTTAATTTGAGGCTTAACTAATAGGTTCCGCGTAATGATATATTCGCGGCGGAGTTTTCGTCTTGCAATAATTAGGGAGTGAATTTCGGGGGTGAGTTTCCAGGAGTTAGGTGTGTATTGTGACGGTTTTGTAGGAACTATATGTTGTATGGTTTTTGATATGGATGTGGAAATTTCTTAGTAATAGTGTTCGATGTCGTCTTTGGTATTTGCGAGTTTAAGGTAGTCAGGGAGGAGTGTATTTAGGGTTCGGTTAAATGACGGCCAATCAGTCTTTGAGATGTTAAAAAAGTTATTAGGGGTATCAGTGATTGCGGTTCTGGTGGAATTATTCCAATTGGGATTACTTAATTGAAAAGATAAAGGGTTGTGATCTCGTTCGATGTTATCATATGCCCTGAAGTTGTGTATTGGATGTGCGATTGGTGGGGTAGCGATCAGTAGATCAATTACACTTTGTGTTCCATTGTGATGTGTATGTGTCGGTGAGTTGTTATTAATTACATTTAGGTTGTGTGTATGCACGAACTTTGCTAAAATTCTACCAGAAGTATTTGTAGTGTAACCTCGGAGTGTGGGGTGCGACGCGTTAAGGTCGCCAAGTAAAATTACATTGTTATATGTGCTAATAATGGAGTGGAGAAATGCGATGTCCGGGGTAGACTGGGGATATATATATATATATATAGCAAAGAGGGTTATATCTGGTAGTGGCGTTAATTTGATTTTACAAAGTATCTGTTCGTGGTAGGTTGGTATGTTGTGGTCGATCAAGGTGATGTTCAAGTTCTGTTTGTAAAAAATTGCGATACCTCTGACGTTGGTGGTTTTGGTTTTGAAATAATTTTATAATGGGGGAGTAGAAAGTAATTGTTATTGTTGAGTAGAGTTTCATTTATAGTAATAATAGAAGCATCTAGGTTAGTAGCCAATTCAAAAAGCTCGTATTTTTTATAATTATGTCCACCTTGAATATTAATGTGTAAGAAGGTAAAGAAGTTTTTGGTCTTACCTATTCGGATGATTCGGAGACTTTTCAATGATGCATGTTCGAGGGTATAGGGTGATAAACCTCGGATCCTCAAATAGTCCTGAGCTGCTTTACATGACGCGAAAAGAAACTGGTCGCGGTCAAGATTTTCGTTGCCAGCAGCAATCATGACTTTAACGATGAAAGCTATTACATGTGACGGTTTAATAAATGATAGAGTGGCAGGTTTGGTTTTAGATGGGTCGTTTTCCTTACGTCGTGGCAGTGATGTTTGCTTTACCGTGTCAGCATAACTACGGGTCTCTTGTTTTCTGCTAGTAGAACGTTGAACTTGGGACAACCACGGAAACATGCCGCATGTTGCCCTCCACAATTGCTACAGCGTATCATTTTTTCGTTGACAGTATGAGCCGAAAAACGCTGGCAATATGACCAAAACGCTGGCAATTAAAGCACTGTAAGATATTATAGTCGGGGAATTTAGGCTCCTCAACACGAAAGCGACGGAACCACAGAATAATACCGTTTTTCAGGAAGGTGGTGGCTTGAGTGCTGTCAGTGATACTGACTTTAATGAGAAGTGTGACCTGCTGTGTCCTTGCAGATTTTATTCTGGAAAAGTTAAAAATTTGACTTCACGAAGGTTAAGTTCTTCGTCAATTTCTTGGTCCGAGGTATCATGAGGTATACCTTGGATGACTATGGTCTTCCTCGGGAATTCTGATGGTACCCGTTGCGTTAAGGGGATGCCACCATAAGCATAAGTTGGCCATGCTTTAAGGAGAATGGTATAGACTTTGGGATATTCTGTTTTAATAAGTATCCCTCCATGGGGAAGCCGACGTACGTTGTTGAATGTGACTGTTGGAAATAGCCGACGAAGTTCGGCAGCTATTTGCGGTTGTCGGAACGTGGCAGGAATACCTTCTACGATGACTGGAGGTGGTGCTTTAGTGGTGACTGAGCTAGAAGAAGAGGCACCTGGGTTAGCCGTGGGACGTGGTTCAGGGCATTTGCTTGGTTTAACCGAGCTCTTTGAGGATGCCGTGATAGTAGAGACAGAATCGCTAGAGGTATTATGGTCATCATCTGTATACATGGCCGTGCTTGCGGCAGCAAGTAGTTTAAGACGCTCGGCGCTGGTAAGGGACGGACCCTGCGAATTCGCAAACCAAAACGCTATTGGCTACTTTTCAATCCTGCAGCACGGAATTTAAACGAAGAGAAAAACTTCCTGCCAATGACGAACTACCATGCCTATCCCCTCCATAACCTCGCGTTACAAATTTCCCTGCTATCCAAGGCACGGTTAGGGTAGATTATTCGGCGCCCTGGCCGTGAAAGTGGGTTTTCTCGGGGCACTCCCATTTCCCCCCACAGCAAAATTATTGGGTATGTCTATACCCAGCCCCTGAAAAGAGGTACGTTATCCTGTCTCGTACTATTCTTATATCTTTCTACACTCCATTACTTCATGTGTCGTCCCTCCCTTTCTCCTCCGACTTCGGTTTTCTCCAACATGACTCTATCCAACCATCCTCAAGACATTCTTCAGAAACAACCCAAATATCCATTTATTTATGGTTACGATCGTTGGAACACCTGAGCAACCTCGTGAGGTCCGCTGCATCTCACGTATCTGTCTTTGGCCATGCAATTGGTTTTTGTGTGTCCGAATCATTGACATTTAAAACATTGTAAAATAAGCTTGTGGTGTGTTTTCTCCGGTTCGATCGTGTGGTTTGTGAAGAATAGAAAGCAACCGTCTTGTAGTAGTTTGTCCTGGTCGTCTTTATTGTTCATGGTTACTTTGACTAGTGGCGTTCTTTGTTTTGCTTTAAAAGAGATAATTCGCTCTGATTGTGAAATGTCATAACCTTGTATTTTCAGTTCCTGAGCGATCTCGTTATCTTCGATGTCGAAATCGACACCTCTGATAACGACAATTAACTGTGGAGTGTTGTGTTTTGGTGTGTTGACAGTGGTTTTAACCCCAAAAGCATCCTTGAGCCAGTGGGCTAAAATGTGTTCGAATTCATTAAACAGGATGCCCGGGTAATAAGCCCTCAGATGTTTTTCGATCTGACGGATGCATGTCGTGTTGTTTATTCCTTCAATAAACAGAGTTGGGATTCTGTTTTGAGGAATGTTGTGTGATTGTATTTTTGAGACAGTGGTGGTGTTTTTAGTGTTATCAGTGTCGTTGCTGGTGTTTTTAGATTCGTGTTTCATTAGACCTATTAGAGTTACTAGCGTAATTAGTATTAGAGTTAGTAGCGTTGGTAATATTATTAGTTAGTGGCGTTGTAAATGTTACAATTAGTGGCATTATTAGTATGATGGTTAGTGGCGTTATTATTGCTAGACTTTATATATTTACAAAACATTCATTAGACCTCTAATAGAATATGGAGCCATGGTAACATGCAAAATTAAGAACGAATTACTACTATTACAAAGACACAAAAATCGAGTTATACGACTCGCACACCGCCTGCCACTTTACACAACAGCTGAATATGTTCAGAAACACATTGAAATCTTGCAAATTTCCAAACGATTCATTAAACTAGCTACCAAATACTATAAAAAAAAAACCCACTCATCGTAACGCATTCGCTTCTGACTTCAAAAAACATAGCAGCTACTCCTAAATCCTAGTGTAAATATTTATCTCCATATAATATTATCCTCAATCAGTCTAACACAACGTAATTCTTGTTTCAATTTTTTACTATATATAAGTAACACTTTACTTTCCGGCATCAAGATTTACCTACCTTTTATTTACTTAACCGTCATTTTTCCCACAAATGTTGGCTCTAAGCTTTGTTGACACTGAGTGGAATAAAGGTTCTTCCTCATCTTCCAGTATCTTATGCTGTCACTTATTTCTGTACAATATATTGTACTTTGAGCCAATGACATACAATTTTTAACTAACTATTAGCTTTGCAGCATGGTGCATCTTCTGAGGCTGCACTCCATTTGAATTCAGAATTTCATCTTAACGATACCAAGTGATTACGAGTCATTCTTCCAAAAAATCTAGTTCACGAGATTGAGTCCGTATTTGGCCCCACAAATATCGTGTACTATTTTTGGTGCTCCAGCCTTTATAAGCCAAAACAAGAGACGGTAATAAAGACATTGAGTACTGGGGTTCTTTCCTTTCTCAAAGAATCGACTTCCTTTGGGGAACTGAAAATTTAAGACTCGCTCCTGTACTTGGTGAACCATTACTGATTAAGTTTTGGTCTGTCTTGTCTTCTATAGAAATCTGAATGAGAGGTGCTAAGAACTGTTTTATCAAAAACTTTTCAGTGGCAGAAACAACTGATGATATAACCTCTGAGAAATTTAGCCCACAAATTGAAGTTCTGCAAGGAATTGTATTAAGTCCTATTGTATTCTATGTACTTCGGAAATACCATGTCCGAAACTTCTTAATGCCAATATTAATATTGCCCAGTATGCCAATGATATCACGTACTGGGTGACAAATTACTCTTGTTTAATATCAATTAAAAATGTACGATTAGCATTATTGAAATTCGAGTTATGGTGTAATTTGTGGCGAATGTATCTAAATCCAGACACAATAAAGTTCATTGTGTTCTGTAGGAAAAACTGACATCACTAAAAATATTAGAAGCATTAAAGGGTGTAACTTAAAAATTATAATAAAGAAATAGAAAAAGTAGAAAATTTATTTTACGTGTCCTTTAGAACAGAACACTGGACTGAAGGGACCATGTTGAGTATTTGGTTAAAAATGTTGGACGATAGTTGCTATACTGAAATCAAATATTGCTATATATAACGGATGTTCTAGTAAGACTATTGTTAAAATTCGTAATCTATTGAAATTTTTAATTGCTCATGCTGGGATGGCGGGGTCGAACATAAGATGAAATTGTTACAATGTTTGCAAAATTATATATTATAAGAATGGCAACCAGATTTTCCATTGATTTCTTTATAAGGAATACTATGCCAACAATATCAAATCATTTTAAAAAAATATTCCAATTAAATATTATAATAAGGACAATTTGGTTATTATCAAAGAATTATAAAGAAAAAATACTTTGAAAAGACTAAATAAATGACTCGTTTGAGTTTTATTGTTGTTAATATAAGTATAAATTTATTCTGATATAAGACAAGTATTAAAATAGTAGTTTTCAATTCTAGAATCCAGAATAACTTAAAACAATTATCATTTACAGTTGTTAAATAGTAGCGCTGAGTTAGTACAAGCATTGCACGAACTGCAGGTAGAACGTTCATACTTTATACCACCAAGTAAATTAGAGAAACTATTAAATGAAGTTGAAAGAAAATTGCATCCACACAAGAGAATTACATGTACATGAGCTGATGTGAAGACAGCCAGCAGTGAGGGATATGCTAAGAATGTTTATAGATACCTGAGAAAGGAGCTGACAGGATGTTTAGATTATATGAAATCATACCGTCACCATTAGCATTAGCAGAGTTAAGTGATGAACGTATTTATGTGCTAAATTGTTTAGAACGACCCATTAGAGTATGTGACCCTAGTTTAGCAATTTGTACGGTTCCCATTACGGCTTGAGCTATGGAATATTTGCCGAAATTAAAGATAATCGAATTATCTCAAAAGAAAATTATCCATAAACAGTTTTACTCTGGAAAGACCCCAGGAACTTCGTTATTTTATGTGAAAGATGAACTTGCCTTATTGGTAGTAAGCCTTAAATCAAATGCAGATCAGTTTGATTATCGAAATAAAGTAATTAAACTAAAGAACAGTAGATATCTTAAATTATCTAAAAATTGGTCTGCTCATAGCCAAGGAATTACATTACTCTTTAGTTTTAGAAGTAGAATGAAATATACAGGAATTCCGTTAAATATAAGAGTACCTGATTGGTAAGAATATTGATTATAAAACTCGAAATTAATTCAGAACATAAACGTAGATTCAGATATTAAAAGACTGTCCAAAATATTGGATGAAATCCGAAACCTGACCCCGTTGGAGAGTAGGGTTAAGTATCAAGAAATTTCAACAACATATAAATCACTTGAGAGCTACATCAGTAGTAAGTAGGTTAGATAAATGGATGTTGATTAATTCAGTTAACATTATGCTTAGTAGTACTACTAGTAAGTGTGGTGTTATATACAGTACGTGAAAGATTGGTTTTAATGACATTTTGAAAGTTAGATGGGTTGTGTAAAAATAAAAATAAAATTAGCACAGAGCCAGGCAACAATAGAGTTGTCTTACTTGGTTAGAGGCCACCGAAGTGTTTAAATTATGTGATTATAACCCATTTAATTAGGATACAGAGTGATTGTATAATAGCTGATATCAAAATTCAGTTAGTTTAACCAATTGGAGAGGTTAGCTGATTATAAAATTAATATATAGATAAAAATTATTAGGAAAATAAATAAGATGTATGTGATAGAGAATGTTAGAGAACTCAAATGAAGAGTTTGAGTTCCAATGTCCGAGAATAGAAGATTAATTATCTACAAGAGAAGTGATGAAATATCACCTCAGAAGTAAATCAGTGACAGATAAAAAGGAAACCAACATTACGACAGTACGAGTGTTCAAGAAAAACAATGTGAACAGAGAAGTGTTGAGTGAAAAACAGAAGTGTGTTGGTTTGCTTACAGCAAAACCACTTTGGGGCTATCTGTTGAGCCGACCGAGAGGAATCGGGCCCCTAATTTTAGCGTTACAAATTCGTAGACTTACCCCTGTACCAGCGTGGGAGTTATAAACAGAAGTATGAAATATGTATCAAATATTGAAGTGTGCGACTGTCATAAGTCCAAAAAGAAGTCCAAATGGTTCAAAAAGTTGTTAGTGACTCGATATACTATAATGAAGCATAGTTAAAGCTGTTATAGATCCCTTAAATCAAGTAAAATTATTACAGGAGAACTAACACAATAATAGTAGAGATAGAAGGTAAATATTCCCTCAAAGAACTATCTTGGACTGTTCTACCACTTAGACCGATAATTATTGCTAGAAAGCTCCAGTTTCAAAGGAAAAACAATATGAAGATGAAAGACTTGTAGGTTGGTGTGCCACCTATCTTCATGAACTGACTTGGAAAGACTGTGTGCATGATTTTTTTCAAATAATAGCTCCATATAAGGACGTGTGTCAAATTCTTGATTAAGTGTGCACGAAGGATTTAGAAAAGAAATTAATTATTAAAGTAATGGGAGTAACGTGTATAAATTTAGAGAACCATGTAAGAGGATGAGAATCGATGACCCGGTTATGTGTATTTACTATGCGTATCCACGTGAACATTGTGCAAAATGGCCTTATGATTGTGTTGTTAATAGCAACGAGACAATATTGCAACATTTCTGACAAGAATTTCAAGGAAGGCACAAGAAGTATATATTAATAAAAGAAAAAAAGTCAAGAATCATTTATGTTGAAACTGAAGCTACTGTGATATTTTTAATTTTATGAATTTTCCTTTGTTTAATATGGAATAGTATATAGTTAAATGTTTCAGTTAAGAGATATGTAATTTTATGTTACTATAATCAATATTAATAAGTAGATATTTTAACAGATGTTAACAGACATAATATTAATGGAAGAACAGCAAACGATGACCGATGTGTAAATGAAAGGATGGAAACAAAGAGCTCTGGCGATGAAATGTTCATTAAGGAATTTTTTTCTTTTAAGAGGTGAGAAGTGAGGCATCACTAGATATCTCAAATAATTATTAAAGTAACGAGGAAGTAATGAAGTATAACAAAATATGTTTACAAAGCAATGTTTTTACAATATTGACAACTAAACATATTACGTAAGTTGTCGCCATGTGATCAAATTACTTCTAGTTTAACAAGAACTGACGCTAACAAGGTAAAGAATAGTTAATTAAGACATTCGGAAAAGCCGTCAATAGACTTGTGCTGCATATTTAGAATGGAAGAACTAGATGCTCTCAATGTTAAAAGATGGTATGAAACTTTGAGATATGGTATGAGATAATATTTATTAAGTAGGCAGGAGTGAAACATATATATCAATCAAATGTAATAAGGAGGGTAATACAGTGAGATATGGGTACAGAAGTATTTAAAAACACTTGTTTGTGTTTATATATTTTAAATTATTATATAACTAAGATCAGTTAAAAGAAGAATGTTGAGCAATTTTCTGCTGTATGTTTAGAATATAACAAACTGACACTACCAATGTCAGTAAAAAGGATATGCAAGCTATGAACACTGCATTACCGAACCAGAACTAAGAAGAATCTTTGAGAACTTGACGACAGTTGGGGCTAATGATCAGAAAGAACAATAACTGTGGAGCTTTACATTTACAAAACAGGAAGGCAGCCTGCACTATGATAGAATATTGATGCGAGAGAAAGAGTCTGACTATACACCGTCACTAGTTGTGACCATTGCATATTCAGAGTTGTTTTTGTCATTAGTTGTTGCCCACGATCATAATACAAGTGATCAACTTTGTATCAGAACTACTTGCGGGTAGTTGTACATACTATTTGATGGATCGTGAGGAAATATTCGAATGAAACTTCATGTAACAGCCGAAAAATATGCTCTCCCGTGACAAAAGTTGTTTCCAGACTAAACGAGTTCTCCCTCAACAACAGAAATTCTTACAATTGTCCACAAAGCACTCTCTCGTGAGAAAGAAATAGCCTGTAGGCTCTACACAAGTTCTCGACACTTCTTTCACGTGTCCAGTGCCTTAATGAGACATTTTCTCGTAAGAACTCTTTGTAACTATTCTAATGCCATAATTCTTAAACATTGGTCATCACATTAAATACTATAGTGTTAAATGAATATTTAGTAAAAGTGTTAAGAAAAGTTAAAAAAGTTAATCTGTTTGAAAAGATGTAACTATGTATGTTGGATGTAACTATAAAGTATATGAAAACATGAATGAATTCTTACTCTGAAATTTCTTTTATTATACCTTTTAAAGCATAAAGTATGCGTTCCATTTGCCCAGTACATTTTTATGTAAAATAAATAAATCTTATGACAGGTAGTATTTGAAGCTCCAAAAACTAACCACAACCCAACCAACCACTCAGCCTGCCTAATGTTACTAAAACAAGCAACAAAATAAATATGGCAACCACATAAAGAAATCATAGAAATGATTAAAGAAAGAAGGAATCTGTGAAGACAATTCATACAAAATAGAAATCCAGCACTAAAGACCTGTATAAACACTGAGAGTTTCGAGATCTAAAACAAGACAGTTGAAACAACATTTGTTCCCAACTAAACTAGAAAACTGTTTTAAAGCTATTCTGAACATACCTAAAACGATTCATAAACACTGGAAAACCAAACAAGGAATACCTGCCACTAAAAACTCCCAACAAACCGGCACATATTAACTCTTGAAAAGGAGGAGGTATTCAAAGAACATTTTCAAAGACGTTTAAAATACACCACGAAGGAGACATGAATACATTTGAATAGAAAAATCAGCTTTATATGATTAAACAAAAATTATGTATACACCGAAATTCCCAGTAAATACAAAAATTATATCAACAAAGTTTGATTGTACAGAATATCGAATTGTATAATACCTCCCCAAAACCATAACAGAAATGGAAGTTTAAACTAGTTTAACAAAAATCATAACAGAAATGAAAGAAGTTTAACAGAAATGGAAGTTTAACAAAACCATAACATAACACATAACGGAGAGTTTATATGAACAGTTTATCATAACAGAAATGGAAGTTTAAATTTGGAAAAAAGAAGGCACTGAGATTATATGAACATTTATCATTGATTTCTGGATATATCCAAGTTTTTAGACGCATGCAAGAGTCTTTGTTCCGTAAGAAGAAAAGCCAGTAAATAAACCAAACAGTTACTAACTGATTAGTCTAACCATGTGTATCAGAAAAATTCTCAAAAGAATAATTAGTGATAGATTTTTAAATAACTTCTAAATTACCCGAGATTCACAATGCACTTTGAAACCTGCTGCAGACTGGTCACACAGACCACACGTTGGTGCATAAGTCCTAGACAAAAGAAAATAGTTGGTTAAAACTGTAACCAATCTGTAGCGAAGTTAGAACATCTTTTTCTTCTAATAAAAAGACATCTAAAGTACAATAGATTGTTGTATCTGAAGAAGCTTGTTTTCACGTTAGTCGTTCCAAGTCCACTGCCAACAGGCGACGAGCAGATCTTTGAATGCAGGACCACAGTCTTGTGTATGGAACAGGAACAGCAGTGATAGCACCAGTCTTTGCTGTGATGTAAGCGAGCTTCTTCCCTCGAATATCGTTGCATGCAATACAAATGAACAAGATAGAAGTAAATGTTAAAGAGAACTTTTCGAGCATGTATAAATAGTACAACTTGAGCATTGCTTAACTCCTAGTAATTCAAGGCAAGAAAAATGGCGTACACTTTGGCAGTTTACACAGAAACTGTAGAGGGAATTCTGTGTGCAACCATAACAGAGCCCACAGTCACCTGATTTTGAACCATCTGTATAAACAGGAATGGAAGGATGTTTCGAAAGATCTTTAGCAAATAAAAGATGATACTTTCAATTGCGTTTTTCAGATGACCGAAAGAAAAGTCACATTTGTGGATGGTAATAATCCATGGTGGGGTGACATGACCAGAAGATACTGTGGTGTCATCCAAAGAAGGCCCATTTCATCCAAATGTATCCGGATACCCAGGCTAAAAGGAACGATAGCAGTTCGTCTGTTCTGAAAACATAACGTCGGGTTGGATTCTGTGGTAAGGGTCAACGTTTTGAAGCATATAGCAAAGCCAGGTGCTAATGGCATCAGTCAAGAAGTGGTTTATGAGACTCTGTGTACTAACGCTTTACTAAGGAGGTGCTGAAAGCCCTGTGATGATGACCTGGGTATAGCATCTTCACAACCGAGGCCATAGAGCTGTAGAGTATAGTCGAGCTTAAGCAAATGGAAGATGTTTATTACTCTTGTACATTTCACTCATAACTGCTTGATGTGTGGTATAAAGGTAAGCTTCCGTTAAAGATAAACTACAATAACTTTGTATCAGAGACCACAAGAACTACAAATTCTCAAAGTCAATGCTTGGGATTGGGGTGAATACCCTTATGGCAATAAAAGTGCATGAAAATGGTTTCAGAGAGAGAAAGAAGCTGAATCCTTTTCCTGGGGTTCTTTTCCGTCATTCGATAAACCTTTGAATGGAAAGAGGTGAATCACTGTGACTATGTCTTGTTAGCTGAGAAAGTGGAGGTTCAAGCAGAAGTGACAGACACTTGCTGAAAGTTTTCTGGGTTGCAGGTACTTCCTGGCTATCAGAAAGCAAGATCGAAATTGAAACAGAATTATACTGAAAACTAAACATCAAATTTTTTCCCCATATGACTTCAGAACTTGTAGTAGAAGAGATAGTGGTTGTGAATTTAATCCAAGATTTCTTCTGGCTTTGAAGTCTTACCTGCCAAACATGTGCACGGGACCACTGAGAAGCAATGCAATTAGAAAGTGTGGGATACATAAAAAGGTATTCTTGGCTCTTTTTTAGCTTTTTTGTACCATGGACAAGGACATGTCGAGGTATTAAAAATATATTGAGAAACTGCATGGATAATATAGTAAGACACTGCTACCACGTAGTGGTCTAATGATGGCTTACAAATGACTGCTGCATTAAATTTCATGAGAGAATTAAAACATGGTTAGATGGCTTGTTCCTGCTTCCTCCAGGGCAACTAAGTCATGTGGCGCTGACCATGGGCAATATCTCTCAAAATGATCAGTACCCAGTGGGTGGCTGTCAGCCTCCACGAAAACTGGGAAAATATTGAAGGGGAGCAGATTGAGAGATTAGTAGCAATAAAAGACTGACCAGGTGCATTACAATAAAGTATAAGAACCAGTACTGAAGACATAGGTTTTGACGTAAGAGCACTTTTTCAGAGACGTTATGTCCATTAAAGTAACCCAGGATTAAAAAGGGAGACAGCAACTGTTCAAGAACAGCATCAAGGTCTGATTGATTATAGGTCTTTCCGGGAGATAGATAGGGAGAACACACAGCAATTGTATGACCTGTACAAAGAACTGCTGATGGGTTAAGATAGGCACACAGAATGATAGATTTTACCAAAGTGCTGAATGATTCCTAAGTTAAAATGGAAACTTCGACAGTTTCACTGCATCAAAATGGCCGTTTTCATTTACATGGAAAAAAATTGGGTGGACACCTCTTCTGTTTTTAGTGATATCTCTTCTCTTTATTCTCTTTACTCAAAGTATGTTAGTCAACTTTCATGGTTCCTGTCCTTGGTTGAGTAAGCAGGTCTCTGTCATTAGAAGAAGATTCCAGCAACTAAAAGCATGATCGAATAATTAATCTGCATCTCGGAGGTGGAGAAGATGGGTCCGAGGAAATACCCGAATGCTGAAGTAAAAGGAAGTGGATTTGGAGATCTGATGAAAGGGTTGTTAGGGACAGAAATGAGCCTTGACGTTGATTCATGAACTGGCTGGATAATGAAAAGTAAAACTTTTCACATGGTTTGTGAAGGATTACTTTGAAGACACTCCCACTGTAGCAGTTGAATGAAGTGGAGCAGCATATGTTTGAGATGGAGTGATAGCCAGTGACTTTTGAGCCTTGTGTCAGCCATTTTCAAACATTGTATTTTTTGTTTTTCCAACCACCTAGGCCATGAACAAAAGTAAGATTGGTGAGAGCCACTAAAATTAACACAATGAGGGTTTATTTCACACTTACTGGCATCAAGGTCCTTGCTATGTCAATGAACACACCTCAAGGAACCACGACGAGATGTCTTTGAGTGACTAAACTGCTTAAATTGGAAACATCTGAGACAGTTTGGAATATTTGTTCACACTTGATGATGTAAAGGTCAAACTTAGTATATTGTTCGGTATCATTATCCTATATTTGCGAGTAAGGATACGTCTCACTGCACAACATTCTTGGGTGGTGAAATAAGCTAGGATCTCTGTGCAAATGTTCTTAAATCCCTCTCAATAAAAATGCTTCATGACGAATTCAAAGTAGCATAAGGAGTAAGACCAATGGGTATATCCCCAATAGTTATTAAATGCAGGAGGAGTTCACTGTATTTACAAGTGAATGTTTCCACCACTAAATCACAAGAAAAAAGCCTTTGATTGACTTTGGATAGCCACCCGAAGGGTCTCTTCTTTCTAAATGAAAAAGGGAGATATTTGTCTGATAAAGAATGTAATACCAGAAAATGAGGTACATGTGTTCAATAAGTTGAACATTGCTGCTCAGAATTTTGAAGATGTGGTCATTTACCAAAATTCTGATTTGAAGTATTTTTGATAAATTTGATTAGGAGTATTTGCATTAAAGAAAGAATGTCTCAGTGCCCACCATGGAGTCCAATGAGTAGATGCACTACACTGTCAAACATGTACACTGCAGCAATGTCAGAGTTTTGCGAGTGCTATATCCCAATACCAACATACGATAAAGTATCTACAACACCAGTTGAGAACATTCAACACTGGTACTTGGTCGATCCTAGCTGATTGACTCTGGGGGTAACACCCAAACGTGCCTGTCTTCAGGAATTGAAAACCAAAGTGGTGCATTGGGGTTGAACTCTTCAACTTTTCACTTGTCACCAAGCACAGAAACATGTGTGAGGATGTTTAGACCCTGCATGAGGTAAACTGGAAGGACGAAAACCTCTCAAGGAGGTTCCCTCGCACATACAGGAATCCACACCAACGGGAGGAAGAAACAATAAAAAAAGAAATCGTCTCGTCATTAAATAGTGAGGAACTAAAGAAGAAACAAAATGTATTAAGGAACTACTGTTATCTAATACGAATTTTCAAATCAGTGTTAACAACCGAGAACTCTAAAACCTAATTTAAAAAGGTATGGAGAATAATAGAAATATTTTAATTCACAAAATGTCTTTAACTAATTTCATAAGTATTTTCTTGCAAGTTACACTGAATAAAAATATAAACGCCCCATGTGAAATATTGTTCTCACACGAAGAGTATCACCCAAAGTTAGTGTATACTCCTACTTGTACAAAATGGACATTTCTCTTGATTAGTGTCCCAAATTTGAGTCTACCACTGCCTATGAGCATTTGCTCAGTGATGCGTTAATTTCACTGAGTGCATTGGTGTGGCATATCCAAACGCTGCTCATACAGAATGAGCAGTACTCCGACACTCCTTATACTTGGGAAAATAATAGGCCACCCCAAAATGTCAAATTTTGACAAAAGCAGCAATGCCTCAGATAACTCCAGTCATGTGGGAACGTACTATTAGCATGTTGGAAGCAGGAATGTCCACCAGAGTGGTCACTGTCCAACTGAATGTTCACTATCGGACGTTTGAGAGTTCGTTTTCAACAGACGAGCAGCACTACAAATCGACTTCATCCACGTCGACCACTTGTGACCACTCCAGCACAGGATCGCCACATCCGCCTTGTTCACATGGATGTGGTGATGTTATAGTGTGGGCAGGCATCGTGTATGGGCAAAGAACACAATTGCACTTCATTTAGGGAAACTTAAATGGGCAACGATATCGGGACGAGATCCTCAACCCTATTATAGTGCCGTTTGTCCGGCAGCATAATGTCACCTTCCAACATGACAACGCCCGACCACATGTTGCCAGGATCTGCACAGAGTTCCTTGAAACTGAGCACATTCCAATTTTGGACTGGCCTGCGTATTCGCCAGACGTGTCGCCCATAGAGCATCTTTGGGATGTTCTGGATCGACGTGTTCGCGACCGTGTTCCAGTTCCGGATAATGTGCGTCAGCTCCGTGTGGCACTCCAGCAAGAATGGAATAACATCCCACACGCCACCATAGACAACGTGGTGAACTCCATGGGAAAAAGATGTGTTGCTCTGACAGAAGCAAATGGTGGACACACAAGACACTGAACAGTGAATTTCTTCAGCCTGACTCCCACCTTGTTTGAAGGAGTGACAGTCCTGTTCATATGCCAATATCAAGATGTAATGGACAGTGATTTAAAGATTATTCAATAACAAAATGAATTGTGGTTGATTTCATATATTGCACGTCCTTAATGTTAATAAAAACTCATGACATGGGTCGTTTATATTTTTGTTCAGTGTACTTGCACGAAGAAAGATGAGGCCATGCAAGGAAGGCGAGACAGCCTAAATCTTCCAAAGATCCTCTTAAATGAGTAACTGATTAAATCAGTTTAAGTCAAACTCAACTAAACATAAAGGAAACATTTGTGTTAAAACTTCTTACATAGTGTAGCCACTAGTAAAAATATAAATAATTGTTGTTGTATTTTTGTCCATAAAAGCAAACTGCAAGAAAATGCACGGGCAAAAAGGTGACAAAAAAACAAACAACTGGCCACTAAAGCTGCTCGCAAAAGTTCTCCATCTACAGGTGTAAAGAAATCTCAACGTTACAGGCCTGGAGCTGTAGCTCTACGTGAAATCCATCAATACCAGAAGTCAACTAAGCTCCTTAGCCAAATACTACATTCCCAGAGACTAAAAGGAGGACTTCAAGACTAATCTGAGATTCCAGAGCTCTGCTGTCATGGTGTTTCAGGAGGCTAGTGTAGCATACTTGTATCCACCCAGACCTTCTTGAACTGTAGTTTGCATTGGCCTGCACGTTGCCACCTTTGCCTCGTCCGGAGAACTTTCCTTCGCTTTTTCTCAGAAACTAACAATACGAGTTGAATAGAGTGTACCCACCTTTTCGCGAAACCAACCATAGATATTTAGCTCCAATAGACGGCGTGAAGTGTATCTCTGGTCTCAGATACGAAGAAATCCGAGTTGTTTTATCTACAAATTTACCTCGCGAAAAACATAGTTCCGATACCCGTGGTGAGCAGATCACAAATATCCCGTTGTGTTGCTTTGAACTTAATTCCAAAAAAATCAACCATTCGATAACTCATTGCACATAAAAATAAACGTTAATTTTATGTGTTTATTCATGGAGAAGCCTTATTGTTTACAAGTTAACTTAAAGTGACTAACTTGGACTAATTTATGATACCTATATATTGTAATAATAGTCATTTGCAATTAAAAAGCTGCAATAGCCTTTTCTGTCTGTGGTGGATTTAAACTTTATTGTATGTTATTTTGTTATAATAATAAAGTTACCTTTCATATATGATTATAAAGTTAAAACAATGAACAGTATATGAGGGAAAACCTTGCTAATTTATCATATAAGTCACATTTCGGAAAAAAGAAGTATTATGCTCAATAAATACATAGACGCAGTGAAAGATAGACTTTAAAAAGTGTAAACATATTCTCTATATTAAAGTATTTGTTGATATATTCGAAATGCAGTAAACGTTAGGAAAACCTTAAAACTTTTAATGTGAAACATGAAATTATAAACATTAAGAACTTTAACCTCATGCCAGGACTTTCATTTTAATACATATTACCTATAATTGTTCAATTAATTATTCAAATAAGTAATGTTTAATGATAACTGTTGGATGATTTTATTGCATTTTGTCATACTATATTTTAAGATTGAACAATTATTATCAGTTACGAAACAGTTTATTTTACACTGAACAAGTGTTAAACTCGCAGGCTGAGGGTCGCGGGTTCAACGCAAACGAACCTGGCAGGGGTTTAGTTTAGAGAGAGAGAGAAGTCTGAAGAATTCTCTATCCAACAGGGGTGGTCAGGAACGTTGTGGCTCCTCTTCGTCCTTTTTGTTTGTTATTAACATGGTAGTCGTTTTGATTTTAAAGATCTTTAGGGGATACCCCTAAGGCAAATCAGGAGCGCTCAGAAACTGTTGTTTCTCTTCAGCCCCACACGTGTACGTTGGTTAGACATAACTTATGAGAATATATTTAGTCGGGAAATTGGTACTGCTGAACAAAAAATGAATGCAATATTGGTAGTTACCTTGGTTGTTTTCTGGTGGTGATCTTGTCCTCTTCGTCCCCTCACATGGAAGATTATTTAATTTTTGTTGGAAATTTGTCTGTATTTTACATTTTAAGATGATGAATTGTGGTGGGGCATTATAAAATTGACTGATGAGAAAAAGTGGAGCGAAACAAAATTCGAGGATTGTTATTTAGTTGTCAGTGTGTGGTTTGAGTTTGTGGAGACAGTTTCGCTGGTGTGTGTGTGTTTTCTTGTAGCAAAGCCACATTGGGCTATCTGCTGAGCCCACCGAGGGGAATAGAACCCCTGATTTTAGCGTTCTAAATCCGTAGACATACCGCTGTACTAGCGGGGGGCGTTTCGCTGGTCAACGAGAAGCTAAGCAATAGGGCCGCGCTAAGATTATGTAGTGTTAATAACAGTGGTAGTTTTTGTTTTGGGAGCTGTTTGGACGGATTTTGTTTATTATTCGTACATTTTTGCAAATAACTCGTATCGATCACAGCTCGTGCTAGTCAAGTTTAGACGCGGAAGGTTTTAGAGGTATACTGTCCTGCGTTTTGTTTTCACCGGTTAGTTGGCGAGTTAATATGTATAGTTGTGGAGATATTAATATTATACCTTTCTTCTATTGGAACTTATGGATCATATTAAAATAGGTCGTAAAATTTCTGTTTACTTTACGATTGAAAAACCAGTTTTACCGTGTGATGTAAATACGGCGCTACATAAGGATACAGGAGAGGGTTCATTTCAATGTCTCCAGCCATTTGTTGTACGTTCTTACCTGGTAACTTTTTCAACAAAGCGTTAGAGTTTGGGCGGATTTACGGTGAAAGAAAAACGTTATTCATTTACATCAATTGGTAGGAACACAAAATGGATACATCTAAGGCATATTCCTCAGGAAGTGCCGTAATGTAAATTACGCCTTGATAGAGTATGGTAAAGGTACTCGCCATAGTACGTGATACGTTCTCATGAACGAAAATTTGTACTGGAAGTTAGGTAGGTTTAAGCCGGTTCCGAAACTCAAAGGAACTTGGCAGGGGTTTAGAGAGAGAAGTCTGAAGAATTCTTTCCCCAACAGGGGTGGTGAGGAACGTTGTGGTTCCTCTTCGTCCCCTAACGTGAAAGATTATTTAACTTTGATTGGGAATTTACCTGTATTTTACTTTGACTTGTTTTAGGTGATGAAGTGCAGTGAGTCATTACAAACATGACTGGTGAAAAAGGGGGAGCGAGACAAGGGCGGCATAAGAGAAGTAAACCAGGCCAGAGCCCTAAGTCTGAAAAGCCGATGAAATATCAACATACGACGACCCGATTCACGGCTAGGCAAAAATATTTGCCTTGGCTAGGATCTAAAGATCCGATGCCTGAGATTTGAATGTGGGAGGGGGAACGAAAGTGTCACGATAAAACCCACTTTCACAGGACATGCGCCGAAAGTTTTACCTGTCCTGTGCCCAGATCAGAAAGAGAAATACATATAAACATGAATTAACATTATCTGTGATTATGTATATTGTTGAGTGATTTGTGATTGTTGAAATATGTTATATGGTGAAATCTATTTTGTAGGTTCACTGGCTAGTTTACATAATGATTCAGTTAGTTGGTTTATGTGTTCTGCTTTTAAATAATATTTGTATTATATTTCTGTGAGCCTGTTTCTAAGGGTGGGTGGGTTACTAGTTTTGTGTACATGGTTGCCAGGTGTGTGTGATGGTAGTCGGTTTGCTGCTCTTAATATTTTATTTTATTGTATTTCGATCTTCTGTGGTGTGTTGTTAGACATATTATATGTGGCTTGACCTTGACATAGGTATTTTATTAACGAACGGATGTAAGCCTTGTATATTTGGATGATAGTCTCTGGTGAGTAATTTGATTGTTTGCTAGATATGGTCATCAAATGTGAAATGCGTTTTTTGATGGATGAGTGTATGTTGTTAACATGTTTTTTCAATGTTAATCTGGAGTCGAAAGTGATGCCAAGAAATGTGATGTGCTTCCTTATGTTGATAGGTGTATTGCCGTGTGAGATGTTTACTTTTTCTAGAATTTTTCTTTGTCTTTTTAATTTCCTATAAAAAGTGATTGCTTGCGTTTTTGTTGGATTTAAAACTACTCTCCACTTGTGCTCTAGCTCGAGACAGTATTTAGTGTTTCCTGAACGTGTGACATGGCCATTAGTGGATTTCTAGAAATACTCCAGATAGCAATATCGTTTGCGTATTCTAATTCTGTTTTGTTGTTAGCATGTTCAGTTGAGCGGGGTAGATAAGAATCTATTAAAGGGTTGAATGTAAGCCAATCTGTTTTGGTGTACGTGAACACTGAGGGAGTCACGTACCTCGCAGCAGGGTGGCGCAGGTGAAACATGCAGGAAATGGGGAAATGATCACTGGTGATTTCATCATGTACATGTTGGGCATTCTTTTTACTGTGCCCTTGGGAGCTATGATGAAATCGAGTACGTCGTATCAGCCGTTAGCGGCTGAATAGTATGGAGGTTTATGGTCGTTTGTCAGGTGCATGTTGTTTATAGAAAGCAAGTTTTTTATAATTGACCATCTTTGTGTGTTTCTGTTTCCTTTTAATTCTGTGTGTGGGGAATTGAAATATCCGATGATAATTGGTTTCGGAATACGATTAACACATTTCTGTAAAAAGTTAATGTCAATATCTTTAGTGGGTGAACAATATATGGCTAGAATTGGAATTGTTAGCCGGTTGTTAAAGTCTATATTACAAGAAATGATTTCATTTATGCTTGATTTAAAAGATTCTTCTTTAGAGATAAAGTGTGATATTTCCATATTAAAATAAGCTGTTATGCCTTTTCTATTTTTAGAGTAAGGTATACTGTATGTAATAAATCCGGGGATTGTGGTGTTTTGTTTCTCTGTGCAAAGTGTTTCCGAGATTATGATGATGTTGACATTTATATGTTTATATATGTTGTAAATTTCTATCCTTTTATCTTTGTGGTTTTTATAGCAGTTGATGTATAGAATTTTAATGTGTTGAATCATTGTGTTGTGCTACTTCCCTTGCATAAATTTTGAGTGATAAATTATGTGGTTTGAGAATGGGAAGGTGAAAGTAATGTTTGGCAAGGCTGCAGAGAGCCTTGAGTGACTCGTGTTTTGACACGAAAGTGGAGAATTCACCTAATTCGATTAACATGGCTAGTAAGTTTGCAGTGCATTCCGTGAGGTTGAAGGTTTGTGTCATCACAGTGCGTGTGGCTTCGGCGTATGTGCGTGTTGTTTGTGGTTGAGTGGTTGTGTTAGTCGTCTATAAAACTGTTGGAGTTTCTAGTAGTGGTTGTTTTGTGGTTTAAGTTTTTCAGTGAGTGTTGAGAGTCTGTGTGTTGATGTTCATGGTTTTAAATATGATTCTGTTTTTTTGTGTTTTTTTAAGGGCAGCCTTTGTAACTGGCCACATGTGGACTTTAACAGTTTGCGTATATAACTTGGTTGTGCTCGTTGGAGCAATGAGCGACCTCGTGAGGTCCGCTACTTCTCACACATCTGTCTTTAGCCATACAATTAACTTTAGTGTGTCCCTACATTTGGCCTTTGTAACATTGGTTTCTGATGTGGTTTCTCCGGTTCGGTCGTGTTGTTACTTTAAGAATAAGAAGCAACCGTCTTTTAGTTATTTATTTTGATCGTTTTTAGTGTTCACGGTTACTTTGAGAAGTGGAGTTGTTGTTTCGTTCTAAATGATATTTGTTCTGTTTGTTTTTGTATGTCGTAACCTTGTGTTTTGAGTTCCTCCGTGATTTCATTGTCTTCGATATCAAAATCGACATCTCTGATAACTGCTGTTAGTTGAATGGTGTTGTTTATGGGTGTATGTGCCAAAATGTGAGCGAAGTCGTGTGGGTTGTGTACATTTAATTTAGGAAGTTGTCTGATATCCTAAAATTAAATACTTGGGAAATATAACCTCAGTTGGTTAACAATCTGAGGAATGCGTATTGTGTTCTGTATTCCTTCAATAAAGAGATTTCGGATTCTGTATTAAGGATCAGTGTGTGTTTGAAATCGTGAGGGTTTTGTTGGTGTCAGTGATTTTGTTAATTTCGTGTTTCTTAGAGCTACTAGAGTTATTCAAAACCTTACTTACCACAGCCTTTTTTTTTTGTCTTCGTTTCTCCGGGGATGGTTCTCCTTCGTTAGGTCCTGGCTGGTTGTTTGTTCAGGTGCAGAGTCCGAATTTTTGCTGTCTGAGCCGTTTATGGAGGAGCTTAAAATTTCTGAGGCTGGTCCTTCGGTCGCTTTGTTCAGCATTTCGATGATTTCTTCACGCTTCTCTAGTGGATCTTATCACAACCTTGTTCTTGGATCTGCTCTTCATAGTTTTACTAGTCCTTATAAGGACTTATGAGTTGCCTTTTTTAGTACAACTAAAATTCATATAAACTCAAATAAACACTCATTCGCTATACTATACTCGCTGCTATTCACTGTACGTCCTCTTTCCTCGACATCCAACTTTCAAAGCCGGTTCCTAATTTCATCAACATAGGCCAGTTTCGGGCTATGGTGAATTATTTAGGGATGATGAAATTATGTGGTCGGTGTAAAGTGTCTGGCCACCTGTCTATCAATTGTACCACACCAACATGCGGCCTTAGTGGTTTAGCGGAGCATATATGGTATGGAGAGTCATAAGGTTTATCGTACGTGCGGTGCCCCCCACCCACATAGAACATGTATTCAAAGTTATGCTTCCAATGCTCAGAATCAATCTCTAATTCAAGAAGAATGTTATGTGAACAACTACATATGTAGTGATGTTTTAACATAGTAAACCAAATTTCCGAGCGGGTTCAGGAAGTTGAAACTTCCGATGTTGACCTTGAGAGATACAAGGTTCCAGTGAACGACCCTCCATCACAACAGGAACCCAGTTATGAAACGTCATTGATACTGTTGCCACAGAGAGGGTTAACAATGATATCATTGTAAGTTTGTTACTCCGGAAATATCCGGGAAGTCGAGGTCCTTAGAACGGAAAGACATCGGGATTGGAACGAAACCTACGTTTATTTGATACCTCGAACGAGGGACCATCACAAAATAATCAACGCAGTAAGAGTGTAACAAAGCAAAGTAAAAAAAGTTAAATGAATGTCATTATGCTTTCCCTGGTTAAATTTCACATACCACAGATGTTTCTGAAAGTAGTTGTTTTGAATGCTCAGGATTTTCTGAAGGTAAGTGAACATTTTGTTATGGACTTCGTTGAGAGAGAGAAAAATGGACCTTATTCTATTACAGAAAACTAATTACACCACCATAGGTGATATTTTGGATTTTAACAAGAGATTTAATACCAAATCTGTTTGAAGTCTTGCACAAGAGTGGGGATATTTTTTTCACCCTGAATATAAGGGTAGGTTTACTTCCTCCGGACATAATGAGTCAGGACGAATTGCCATAGTTGATTTAACTTGTATTGGCCATCAGTTTCATATTGTTAACTCCTATGCACCTACACCAGCGTATCGTACATCAGCTCTTCTCGGGTTCTGAAATATGGTCTGTTATCCCACACGACGTGATTTTAGGAGAGGATTTTAATTGTGTTCTGGAGGTGATTGATAAAGTGAGTGGTACGGGAAAGAGCAACAGTAGTGTCACCAAATTAAAACTGTGTAACAGCTTCTGTTTACAGGATATCTGGAGGAACAATTATCACCAGGAACCTCGGGTTAGCTTCTGGAGTCATTCAGGAATAGTAGTTATGAATGACGGCTTTTAGGTTTCGGACACGATTATTCAGAACTGTCAGTACGTTCGTTTACATGAATTGGGTTACTCAAACAACTATGTTACGGATCATTACTCGCTCATTCTTCTTTTATACAAGTTAATCAGGAAAGAAGATGTTTGAGTATTTGGAGATTTTACAACAAACTTTGGTTAACGAAATTACCCACGAATTAATGAAACTCGTAAAAGACAATGATTTCGACAATAATTCGTGGGGCTACATAAAAGTAATGATCGTTATTAAAGACTAGGTTTCTCGCATCTCACTTGTCTGGAGAGAGGAAAAGTACTATCCGCCACTTAGATAGTGCTATTAATAGAATGCCAGGAAGTAACATGGATTTTTTTTGGAATCTATTAATTCTCTATAGGCCCAATTATATTTTTCATATGATGAACGATTGGATTCTATTAGATTATATGCTTTAAACAAAAAATTGGAAGCTAAAAAGACCTTTTATGGGGGTTTTATCACAAATAACGTGACAGGAGAAATGCAAACTGTATTAACCCTGTAAAAAATGAGCTAGGTAACGCTGTGCACAGAAATAGTGAATTCATCAGTTTTTCATAAATATTTCCCGAGTACGTATACAGAAAATGGACAGGACTCTACCACATAAGAAAATATAACGACTTCTCTTCCAAATCACACAGATCTATTAGAGAAAACTAGTAATCTCTTAAAAGAAGCAGCAACTTTGTTGGGCTTACAGAAGTCATCACGACCTGATGGTCTAACAGTTGAATTTTATAGATAATTTTGACCGATATTAGGAAAAACTTTGTTAAAATGTTAAACGTATCCATAGCAAATAAATTTCCATCAATTTTTGGGCAAGGAATTTTTGGAACGTTTCGGAACGTTTGTTCCGAAAATCAAAGAAGAAAAGAATTACTCGATGTCCAAGCGAAGCACTATCAAGCTCGGACCAACTCGGTCTCCTCCAGGAAGAACGTTCTTCATTTAGTGAACCTGAACGAGACAACATGCCAATTTCTGACGTTAGTGATAATAGTTCATGCAATTCCCAGCAAGACAACACTACCATCCTAGAAGCAGCCGAATTTCCCGAACTACCGTGCAACTCTATATCTCACAATACCTCGACCCCGCCAAGAATGCTACAGATCCCTCTGCCAATCCGCAAACTCAACCAATGTTACCACCAGCCGTCATTATAGAGGGCATCCCCCCCACAGCAAGAATTCCCGAAATCGCCAGTGAACTTAAAAAATTATTACCCCACGTTATTTTCAAAGAACTAAGGCGTCTCCCCATGGGAGGTGTTATTATCAAATGTGCTCATCCCCACAGCTATGGAACAATTCTCAAACCGTGGCGAAGTAATGCCTTTAACGGTGCAAGCATATCAACTCGCGTCCCAGCAAACCAGCTGCCAGGCAAAGAAATTGTCATCCGGAGTGTCCCGTTCGACACTACCTTAGAGGAAATTAAGGAAGAACTCGAAACAAAGGGATCGCAATCCACAAAATCAACCGTATCAAGTCACCCAAAACTGGCCTACCCACACCATTAGTAAACATCAACATCCCCAATGTAAAACTGCTGAAAAAATACTGTCATCAGGTGTCATCTTGTACTACAACCATCACCAAGTAGAAAAAGTGAGAAACAGTACCCCAAGAGTCATCCAGTGCTTCAAATGCCAACGATTTGGGCACACCGCGTCAGCATGCAGATCACTAGTCCGCTGTGTCAGATGCAGCGGCTCACATCAAGTTTCCGCATGCCTCTACGAAAGAGAGGCCACCCAATGCGCTAATTGTAAAGGACCTCATGCCTTATCGTATCGTGGTTGTCCCACATTTCAAGCTGCCCTTCATACACAACAACTGTCACGTGCCACACCACAAATCTGCACCAACTCCATGAAATCCATCCGATTTGCCTCACCATTAGTTCCTGATCTCAATGACAATCTACCTTCCAAGAAAGGTCCAACTCTTGTACACGTACCGAACCTCATAACTAATAAAACCTATGCGGAGGCAACTAATGGAAATGACAGTAATAATCAAAGTTCTATTGTAAAACAGTTCTACGACACTATCCAAATAGTAGTGGTTTCATCACCGAAGTCTTGAACGAACTATATGAGGACAGA
This sequence comes from Tachypleus tridentatus, assembly GCF_004210375.1. Classification (NCBI taxonomy): domain Eukaryota; kingdom Metazoa; phylum Arthropoda; class Merostomata; order Xiphosura; family Limulidae; genus Tachypleus; species Tachypleus tridentatus. The sequence goes on from NC_134835.1 coordinate 3,132,357, forward strand.
TTCGATGCGGACACTGTAGCCCTTCGAGTCTGCAAGAGTGCCAATCAATACCTCGGTACTGATTCAGCCATAAACTCTGTTCGTCTTGGCATCCAACTCGAACGAGCTAAGAAAAGCGTAAGCAACAAGAAAAATCCTTCCTGGACGATGCGTTCTTCCTAATTTTTCCTTTACTTTCTTGCATTTAAAAGCCCTAGCGCGTAAGGCGTGCGACTCGTAATCCGAGGGTCGCGGGTTCGCGCCCGCGTCGCGCTAAACATGCTCGCCCTCCCAGCCGTGGGGGTGTATAATGTGACGGTCAATCCCACTATTCGTTGGTAAAGAGTAGCCCAAGAGTTGGCGGTGGGTGGTGATGACTAGCTGCCTTCCCTCTAGTCTTACACTGCTAAATTAGGGACGGCTAGCACAGATAGCCCTCGAGTAGCTTTGTGCGAAATTTCCAAACAAACAAACAAACAAACAAGCATTTAAAAGTATAAATGGTTAACTTAATCCATGTTAATATTCGTGGAGGTTTAAATCATAAAAGTATGAAATTTTCCAACAACTAACAAGAACTAAAACGGATATCCTATTTTTAAATGAAACCTTACTCAAAGATAAGACTAATTTTAGTATTCCTGGCTATGATATGAAATACCTACATCTTAACCATAATAACCGAGGTATTGCAATACTATACCTCAACTTTGGTAATTTTTTTCCCTAAACCTAATTATACTTCTGACAACGAACTTATCATATGCCAAATTCAAACCTCATCTAGTCCTATTACACTAATTGCTATATACGTCTTCCCCCTCCCCAAACAAAAACCGATATTACCACACAACAGATATACAATTCATTTCCAAACTCGATTATCATTGGTGACCTCAACAGTAAACACACCGACATTAACTGCCAAACAACCGTAACGGAACCATTTTACATCAATTCATTGTCACCTTAAACAATAATCAAGCCACCCACATGCAGAATAATGGCAACGAAGATATCCTTGATTTAGTAATAGCCCCCAGTAGACAGTCTCTACACTTAACCAATTTCTAAGTTCTTATCGACATCGGTAGTGACCACTACCCAATCTACATACAAATTTTCCGAACCTCCCACCGAAAACAAACACCCGACCACCTCTGCCCGATTACTTTCATGTTGACTGAACCCAATTTAACAACCATATCGAAAAGATACCTCTAGTTAAGACAGTCGCCACGTGCGAAGCGGACATAGATGAGTATGCAACCCAAATCGCCAATGCCATTAAACAAGCCATGCTAAATACCATACCTACTACGATTTTCAGTACCAACCCCAACTCTTGAAAAATTAACCCTGACTTACACAAAGCAATTATTCAAAGACGCCGACTACGGCGACAGTTCATATCTTCTCGCAATCCAGCCATAAAAAACCCAGATCAACAACACCAATAACAAAATCAAAGCCTTGATTAAAACACTCCAAACCCAGAATTGGAACAACTTATGTAATACATCATGTATAACAATATTTCAGCAACCTCCGATCCCGATAAAGCTAAACTATTTGATTAATATTTTACAAATAGCTTTGTCACCCCTAACATCTCATCCTTCGACCAATCTCTCAATCTCCGAACTACCCAAACCGTGAAATCAAACCCAGCTATGTTCTCCCCCCGATTTCCCATTAACCTTAAGCTAAACTATCACCCCAACTCTTACTACACTCGACCCATAACACTGACCGAAATCAAACTTATACTTAAAAAAATTAAAAACAAAGCCCCTGTACCTGACCGCATTAGTAACCAAGTTCTTAAAAACCTGTCCGATACTAACCTTTCTCATCTGGTTTCAATCTTCAATCTATCTCTGTTCTCAGGACACTATCCAAACCTATGGAAATCTGCTTTAATTAAAGTCATACCGAAAAAAGATAAAGATCTTTCGATTCCGAATAATTACCGACCGATCAGTCTCCTTAACACTCTAGGAAAACTTATGGAAAAATTTATCACCAATAGAATCAATTGCTACCTCGAGACAAACAACCTAATCAGCGAAAACAAAAACTCTGGTAGGAAAAACAGGCAAACCACTGACCACCTCGCACGTCTCACAGAATCAGTATTCAAAGGATTTAACAGGAAACAAATAACTCGCTACCTTCCTAGATGTGCAAAAAAGCATTTGACTCTGTCTGGCATGATGGCCTTCGCCTGACAATCTTAACCATCCGCATCCCTCTTATCTTAGTCCGCTGGATATCCAGCTTCCTCACCAATCTTAAAGCAAGTATTAAGATAAACAACTCCATCTCACACCTATTCAGTTTTAACGCAGGCGTTCCCCAAGGTTCTGTACTCAGTCCAATACTATACAATATATATGTTAATGACATACCTTTTCTCTCACTAAACTCAACCCTCATCTCACAATATGCAAAAGATATCGCTATTTGGAGCACCTCATGCAATCCCCATACTGCAGCCTCACGGGTTCAAGCAACCCTGTATACAGTATCCCAATGGTGTAATAAATAGCGTGTAATCTTAAACCCCTCAAAATCGCAAGCTATAGCCTTCCATAGAAATGTTAACAAGTATAGGAAAAAATGAAAAAACATTAAACTCAACCTCAATAATACTGACATTCTTTCTACAAAAGCTATAACTTTTCTAGTTCTTACCCTAACTCACAACATTTTCTGAACCCCACACTTTCAGAAAACCGCCAAACGAGCAAGTAAAAGAATCTTTTTTTCTTAAACGTATCAGTGGACCCAACAAAGGATTTCCCCCCAAAACCATTATCACTATATTTAAAGCATTTATTAGATCCTTGTTCGAATATGGTAATCCAACCACATGTAACATGACTGAAAGACAATATACATTACTACAAAACGTGCAAAACCGCGTCATTAAAATTGCTTACCGTCTCCCCAACTACACTCCTTCAAGCTACCTCAATTCCCTAACGCAACTATCACCAATTAAGGACCGATTCACCAAACTCTCCAAACGCTATTATACCAAAGCTTATGATGGAAACCTCCAAACACGTCAGTTATTTCAAATAGCAGATACACCTCATACCTGGACGAAGTACACTTCACCTTTAAATTGGACTATTTAACCATAGTGACCAACACTAACCAGTGATGATAGAACATATTATATAGTGTATACATGCCATTTATACTTTTTACATTCCAGGTTGGGCACTGGGTGGGTATTTTTTTTTCGGCGCCCACCCAGTGAAAGTGGTTTTCTCCGGGTACTCCGGTTTCCCTCACATCAAATATTTTGCCATTGGATTAATAGATCCCAGGCACCCTGGCCCTGAAAGGATCTTCTATCTCTACTCCCTTCTCTATCCACCCCCCCTCTATTCCCTTTCTCTCCAAACACTAGTCTCTCTATAACGCTATCCCTTTAAATCTCTCTCACTCTCTATATCTATCTACCTATCTCTCTCTCTCTCCCTCTCCCACTGCTCGTGTCTCTCTCTACGTTACTGGTCCGAAGAAGAATGTACGACCCGCTATAGCATTGGTCTCCCTACTCGTGATCAAACTTTCCGACCAAAGCCTACCAGTCCAGCTCTCCCGCTCCTCAACCCTCAACTACCATATATCATAGTTACATCCTGACACACAACAGTCAAATTGGTCTCCCTTTCTACATGACACGTCCAACCTAACTCGCGTGTTGGGATGAAGAGAAACAAAAGTTTCTGAGCGCCCTTGGTTTGCCTTAGGGGTCTTTCTAAGGTCTTTAAATCCCAAATTACTGCTAATTCTAAATAAATAAATATTCCCCAGTTATTTGGGAGCCCAGTTTTAAAACCGAGCTAGTCAGACGTATTTTTTCTCCTCTTTCTACACCAGAATGACGTTCTCATTGCCTGGTCCTACTGTGCCGATCTCGCCAAAGGTCCCGCAGGTAATCGTCGACGGCCTGCAACCCCACCTCTCGCCTCTCCAAATCGCCACGTTCATCACGCAGACTAAGCCTGGCGCCTCCCTAGACCCTTCCAGAACGCGAATTCTTCGCCGAGTGGGAATTCTCCTCCAACCATCAACGCCTGCTGATCTATTCTATTTCTGCGAACCTTTGAATTCAAAGTATAATAAATGTTCACCTACCAAGAGCCCTACAAACCTTTTCACTGTCTTCCTGAAAGGAATTCACCATTCAATCCAACCAAGTGAAATTAAACAAGCCATTGAGAACCAAAGACAATACGAGATCTACGCCCGTGTACCAGATATTCTCGAAAACCACAAAGCAAGATATCGACTACATGAAAATTGTTACCACCACTAAACAATATGCCGACACTATCCTGCGTAATGGGTGCTATTAGCACAGTATTCCATTTTAGTGCTGAACGTCCCCATCGTCGCTCAGTTAATCCAAGACTACCCAAGAAACCAGAACCTGTTTTGCCGCCCAAAGTTTCACCTAAACTACGCTTCCACCCCAACAGCCTATTGTCAGTTCATTTCCTGTACTACCGCCTTCCCATTCAACCCAAATCTCCACCAATAAGATTCATAACTGCTACCAGATAACCGATGATATCTCCTCTGTCCAAGCAACAAACAGGCCAGTATCTCAAGCTCACCCAGACGTTATATAGTCCACTGCGTCCGAAAACGCTGTTCCAGACAAAATCTTCTCAAGTTACCTATGAGGACAAATCAACCACAACAGACAAGACCTCTACCATCTCGAAAGCTAGTCAAGCCAAAGTGTCCAGAAGACATAAATCTTCCCTAACAATAGAGGAATATCATGATAACCTACCTATACAAGTTCAGACACTTCATTCACCGCAACCATACCCATCGCAGACCGATGAATACGACCATGAAAATGACCCAGAATTCTGACCATGGTATGAAAAAATACGCCAAGCCGCTTTAGTAAGAAGCCGTCGCAGACTCGCTGTTAAACGAGAAAACCAAAGAAAGGTATCTGCTAGACTCCGACAGGAGCAGCTTCTCTCCTACGACGAGTGGCCATGTCTAACCCCTCCATAACCATTCAATGCAAATTTTCCTGCTATCTGAGGCACGGTTAGGGTAGATTATTCGGCGCTTTGACCGTGAAAGCGGGTTTTCTCGGGGCACTCCCGTTTCCCCACAGCAAAATTATTGGGTATGTCGACCCTCCCTTTCTCCTACGACTTCGTTTGTCTCCTACACGATTATAACGAACCAACCGCAAGACATTCTTCAGAAGCGACCCAAATATCCATTTATAACATTGTAAAATTGGCTTTTGGTGTGTTTTCTCCGGTTCGGTCGAGTGTTTTATGAAGAATATAAAGCAACCGTCCTTTAATAATTTGTACTGGTCGTCTTTATTGTTTATGGTTACTTTGACTAGTGGCGTTTTTTTGTTTTAAAAGATAAATCCTTCTGATTTAGAAATGTTTTAACCTTTATTTTCAGTTCCTCAGTGATCTCGTTATCTTCTATGTCGAAATCGACACCTCTGATAACGACAGTTAACTGTGGATTGTTGTGTTTTGATGTGTTGATTGTGGCTTTAACACGAAGGCATCCTTGGGCCAGTGAGCCAAAATGTGTTCGAATTCATGTGGTTCCGTGCATTTTAACATTCTTCCTTTGGGAAGACGTTTTATATTTTTTAAACTGGATGCACGGGTAATACGCCCTCAGTTGTCTTACAGTCTCAGGGATGCGTGTCGTGTTGTTTATTCCTTCAATAAACAGAGTTGGGATTCTGTATTGAGGAATATCGTGTGATTGTGTTTGTGAGACAGTGGTGGTGTTTTTAGTGTTATCAGTGTCGTTGCTGGTGTTTCTTAGACCTGTTAGAGTTAGTGGCTTTGTTAATGTTACAATTAGTGGCATTATTAGTATGATGGTCAGTGGCGTTATTATTGCTAGACTTTATATATTTACAAAACATTCATTAGATGTCTAATAGAATATGGAGCCATGGTAACATGCAACATTAACAAGAACCAATTACTACTATTAAAAAGACTCCAAAATCGAGTTATACGACTCGCACACCGCCTGCCACTCTACACACCAGCTGAATATGTTCAGAAACACATTGAAATCTTGCCAATTTCCGAACGATTCATTAAACTTGCTACCAAATATTATATAAAAAAAAACCTACTCATCGTAACGCAGTGTGTTTTCTACAGAAACATTAACTTATATATATAAACAGAAACTTATATATAAGTACTGTTAATGTTTCTGTAGAAAACACACTTTACTTTCCGGCATTAAGATTTACCTATCTTTTATTTACATAACCGTCATTTTTCCCACAAATGTTGGCTCTAAGCTTTGTTGACACTGAGTGGAATAAAGATTCTTCCTCATCCTCCAGTATCTTATGCTGTCACTTATTTCTGTACAATATATTGTACTTTGAGCCAATGACATACAATTTTTAACTGTAACTATTAGCTTTGCAGTATGGTGCATATTCTGAGGCTGAACTCCATTTGAATTCAGAATTTAATCTTAACGATACCAAGTGATTACGAGTCATTGTTCCAAACAATCTAGCTCACGAGATTGAGTCCGTTCTTGGCCCCATAAATATCGTGTACTATTTTTGGTGCTCCAGTTTTTATAAGCCAAAACAAGAGACTGAAATCGACGTAGGAAAGAATCCCAGTACTCATTTCTCAAAGAATCGACTTCCTTTATGGAACTGAAAATTTAATACTCATCCCTGTATTTGGTGAACTATTACTGATTAAGTTTTGGTCTGTCTTGTTTTCTATAGAGACCTTAATGAGAGGTGTGAGTGGTTCTAGATTTGCTGAGACGAGTTCTTTGATTCCTTCGAGGAAAATGCCCAAGGCAGTTCCCCTTACGATGATAATATGAGATCTGGACTGAGGGTCACCCGGAACGTGTGTTGTGATTTTTTGTCTCTTTGAACGGAATATCAGGTCATGGTTGGAGAAGTTTAACATTGTAATGGGGGTGGCAGCAACTAATGACCTAATGCCACCTTTAGGAAGACGTCTGAACTCGGAGAACTTAATGATTGTAAAAGACTATTTAATTTCCCTGGCGTTGTCATGCTCTCTGTATTCCAGTGGTACACCTTCTAGGATTATGACTGGCGAGCTGCATGTAGATCTTGTCGGCATATTATCTGGTTAAGATATGGCGGGCTGCTGGCTAGGAGGATGGAGACTGGACAGGAATTGATGTCGTTGTCTGCTGCAGAGGATTTGGCAGGAGTCACTGTCGTTGTCGATTTCTTATTTTTCTGTTGTGTAGGCACAGATTTGCATATTGTTGTTTTCATCTTCATCGCCCGAAATTGACGAGGGGAGATATGATTCGACATTAGAGACTGACTTTCATGGTAGCACGACGTAAGGTTGCTATACGTTTCTGCAGAGTGATTTCTGCTCCCAAAGATCATGTAAAACTCTTAGAACGAGTCATGGCGTGTGGGCAAAAAGTGCTGCTAAGGACTGTTTAATCAAAAACTTTTCAGTGGCAGAAACAACTGATGATATAACCTCTGAGAAATTTAGCCCACAAATTGAAGTTCTGCAAGGTATTGTATTAAGTCCTATTGTATTCTATATACTTCGGAAATACCATGTCCGAAACTTCTTAATGGCAATATTAATATTGCCCAGTATACCAATGATATCAAGTACTGGGAAACAAATCACTCTTGTTTAATTAGAAAGTTACAATTAGCATTAATAGAATTCTGGTTATGGTGTAATTTGAGGCGAATGTATCTAAATCCAGATACAACTAAGTTCATTGTGTTCTGTAAAAAAAAAATTACATCACTAAAATTATTAGAAGCATTAAAGGATGTAACTTAAAAAATTATAATAAAGAAATAGAAAAAGTAAAAAAAATTATTTTACGTGTCCTTTAGAACAGAACACTGGACTGAAGGGACCATGTTGAGTATTTGGTTAAAAATGTTGGACGATAGTTGCTATACTGAAATCAAATATTGCTATATATAACGGATGTTCTAGTAAGACTATTGTTAAAATTCGTAGTCTATTGAAATTCTTAATTGCTCATGCTGGGATGGCGAAGTATTAAAAATATATTAAGCAACTGTATGGATAATACAGTCAGATACTGCTGCCACGCAATGGTCTAATGACGGCTTACAGATGACTGCAGCATCAAATTTAATGAGAGAATTATAACAGAACCAAATGGCTTGTTCCTGCTTTTACCACGGTAAGTAGGTCAGGTGGCGCTGACCATGGCCAATATTTCTCAAAATGAAAGAAAAATGATCAGTACCACGTGGGTTACTGTCAGCCTCCACGAAAAGTGGGAAAATATTGAAGGAGAGCAGATTGAGAGATTAATAGGAATAAAAGACTGACTAAGTGCATGACACTAAGTATAAGAACCAGTAGTGAAGAGAGAAAGGTTTTGATGTAAGAGCACTTCCTCAGAGGGTTTATGCCTATTAAAGTAACCCAGGATTAAAAAGGGAGACAGCAACTGTTCAAAGAGAGCATGAATCAAAGTCTGATTGATCATAGGTCTTTCCAGGAGAAAGAGAGAGAGAAAAACAGCAATTATATAGCCCAAGGAAACATGAATGGCTACAGCCTCCAAGGGTGTTTCGAGTGGCAAAGTACAGGGCAGGCACATCTGTCCTGATCGATCAGCAATGCCATCCCTCCACGCACTCCACTGTCATTTCTGTACCAAAAACTGCTGATGGGTGACTGTATCAGCAAGTTTCAGAAGTGTTTCGTATCAAGAAAGGCACACAGAATGATAGGAATCAATAAGCACGTTGATTAAATATAAGTTAACATGGAAACTTCGACAGTTTCACTGCATCAAAATGGCCATTTTTTATTTACATGATCGGTGAAAGTCACTACAATTAACAAAATGAGGGTCTATTTCACACTCATGGGCATCATGGGTCCTTCCCATCTCAATGAGCATATGTCAAGGAACAACGACATGATGTCTTTGAGTGATTGAACTGCTGAAATTGGAAACATCTGAGACAGTTTGAAATATGTGGCTATACTTGGTTGCAGGTGGACACAGTGATATAAATGTCAAAATTAGTATATTGGTCGGTATCATAATTCTGAGATTGCAGAAGCAGTTAAATAAACTAACACAGAAATAGTACAAATAAATGAAACATAAAAATAATAGATTTAAAAATATACATGTAATAAACTATTAGAAATATAGAATAAACAACTGTTATACAAATACAGGAGTTCTGGTGTTATTAGTGATGGTAACACTGTCCAACATAATTCTGTTTTTAACTTTTTACGAGCCCGTTGGCCTTTTTAATTCCATTTAAGTGTTTTCCTTGCTTTTTATTACTTCTTCGGTTTTAACTTGATTTGTTTTCATATTTTATAGGCCTGACATATCCATGTAGTTAAGGCACTTGAGTCTTAATCTGAAGGTCGCGGGTTCGAATCCCCATCACACCAAACATGCTCGCCATTTCAGTCGTGAGAGCATTATAAAGTGACCATCAATCCCGTTATTCATTGATAAAAGAGTAGCCGAAGAGTTGGCGGTGAGAGTTGATGACTAGCTTCCTTCCCTCTAATCTTACGCTGCTACATTAGAGACGGCTAGCGCAGATAACTCTCGTGTAGCTTTGCACGAAATTCAAACAAAAGCATGTTTTATAGACCTCCAATGGCACAGCGATATGTCTGTGGACGTACAACTCTAAAACCCGGGTTTTGACACCCGTGGTGCACAGAGTACAGATAGCCCATTGTGTATCCTTGTGCTTAACTTCACAAACAAACACACTTTATAGACGTTTACTTTCCGTTATTACCGCTTGTTTGACGCAGACAGCTCAGTTGCTTTGCTTTGCGCCACAAACCAACAAAGAGTGGAATAGCTCTGCTATACACAAAATATCTGTCGGTATCTCAAATGCAAATATGTAGTAATAATGTGCGTGTAACAGCTGAAGTATTCTTGAAAAATCAAATGTCTTGTACAGTACCCAAAATATATTGTTCCCCAGCAAAGTCAATAGATGTAGACTCACTTAACAACATTTTTCCTCACAACATAAACTCCATTTTTTGTAGGTGACCTAAAATGTAAACATAAAAACTTTAGACAAAAAACAAATGCAATTTGAAAAGAATATTAGACTTTATTAACAATACCAATATACTTCTACAAAATGATGTAACACAGTTGCACACATTGTATGAGAATAACAGTAGTAATATACTTGATCTGTGACTAAATTTATATACTATGAGCCAAACGTTTGTAAAATGTTATGTGGGAAAATATATTCGGGCCGGCTGTTTACTTATTTGTCTTAGATCTTGTATCTGTAAAAACTTAACTTACCGAAATTTAAAATGTAACAACAAATAAGCAGATTAGCATGAATATAAAAAGAGTAGTAACCAATCTTGAGTAGATAAGTTTTATTCAAAGAATCATGGTATGTCTTACAAAAGCTGCAAATAAACAATATCGTCACCAAATTACACAATGAAAATCAGTTCCTGACAACCACACACACAACTAACTAATCACACTCATCAAAAAACGAAGTCAATTACCAAGACAAAAGATGGAAAACAGAGATCAAGCAGTGAAAATACAAATAAGCACACTAAGAACTAAATTATGAACAGAAATCAAACTTAAAATAAAAAATGGACCACTTCTGCTGCTAACTAAATGGAAGAAAGAACGAAAACGTTTCTAGTCACGTCTAATTTAGAAAAATAACAAATAGAGAAACCACAAGACTGAAATACCTACCACTAGAATACAGCAACGCCAGAGCACATACAAAGCTAGATAAACGCAAAGTCTTCAAACAAAACGTTTTGTTTTGTTTGTCTGTTTAGAATTAAGCACAAAGTTACTCAATGGGCTAAGTGTGCTCTGCCCACCACGGGTATCAAAACCCGGTTTTTAGTGTGTAAATCCGCAGACATACCACTGTGCCACTATGGGGCAAACAAAACGTACAAGGTACATTTAAAACGCATCATGAACCATATACGTACACATATTTTTACAGTAAAGTAAACAATTACGTAAAAAATAACAATGAACTATTTAAACTATATTTCCAAGTAAATATAAATAGCAATAATACAACAGATAATAATAGAGAATATGACTATACAATAAAAATGATGACATAGAAAATAACTGAACAAGAATTCTGGGACACAATTAAAGTAACAAAATAAAAAGGTACATGAAATGATGACATGCAAATCATCCTCTTAAAAGAAATGGAACTTAGAAATCCCTTGAATGTATAATGGTGATTTTTAATTTATCTGTAAACTTAAGATACATCCCAGTTACTTGAAAGTATGCAAATATATTAATATACCAAAAGAAAGGAAAGTCAGGCAGTAAAGCATTCCACTGTTTACGTCATAATGGCCTGAGGTTTCGCATGTTAGATATGTTGCTGCCACCCAGTATTATTCGCTGTCTTTCAAACTTCTTTGGAAACAGAAACTGAAGAATAAATGTGGGAACCTTCTCAGAGCTATTTAATATGGAAGTAGGCATCCATCAGAAAGCGGTAGTTAACACTATTTCCTTTATCACGTATGCTAACAAAATGCCTCTGAAAGATCCAAATCACAAGCACTCCTCACAGTTCGCTGATGACACAGCACTCTGGAAAAGTGCTCCCACCCCATCTCTATCAACAACAAATCTATTGGCTCAGCTAAGAGAATAATCGAATGTAGCCAAAAATATAAATTAAATTTAATGTGCCCAAAAAAATAAAAAACACCCACTAGATCTTCATATGAATGGAACACTTCCTCATACTGCTACACTTACAATTTTTTAGGTCTCACATATGATTCAAAGATAATACACTACTGGCCAAAATCTTAAGGCCAATGACCATAAAGAAAAAATATGCATATTTGCGTTGTTAGACTCAACCACTTTTTTGAGTACAACTTTGAAAGATGAAAATAACAAAAGGTAAAATAAAAATAAAAAACCTTCTTTTGCATTTAATACGAAAAATGTGAACACTATGAAATTAGCCTAAATACCAGCTGGTCAAAAGTTTAAGACCATACCAAAAAGAAACCCTAAACAGGGCAGGAAATGCCCCACAAAAGGCCTCAGTAGTGAGTTGCACGGCCGTCATTGCAAATAACTGCAAATATTCGCTTTGGCACGGTCGATACAAGCATTTGCAGAAGGCTGGCTTGAATGTTATTCCAAGTGGTGAAGCTAGCTTCACAAAAATCATGCATTGTTTGGAACTGACGTCCATTTCTGTAGATTTACCTTGCAATCCACCCTCAAACATTTTCAATGGGGTTGAGTTCGGGCGAACACGCTGGATGGTCTAAAAGAATCACGTTATTCGCCATGAAAAAAGTCCTTTGTCCTGCGGGCATTGTGATTTCCAGCGTTGTTCTGCTGAAAGAACCAGTCATTTCTACACAAGCGAGGGCCTTCAATTAGTAATGAAGATCTCTACAACATGTCAATATAGCCAGCTGCTGTTTGACTTCCCTTTATAACCTGAAGTTTCTTTGTTCCATGGAAGAAGAAAGAATCCCAGATCCCGATATAACCTTCTCCACTGTGTCGTGTAGAAAATGTCTCTGGTGGGATATCCTTATCGTGCCAGTAACGTTGGAAGCCATTTGGACCATGCAGGTTAAATTTTTTCTCATTAGAGAACAAAAACTTCGTCCACTTTTCTATGTTCCGTATTTGATGATTCTCAGCAAAGTGTAACCAAGCGGTTTTGTGGTGTGAAAGGAAACGTGGTCTTTGAAGACGTTTAAGGTTTTTTGGAGGCTTTCTATCGTAGATGCCGTCTTATTGTTCTTGTGCTGCATTCTGCGTCCGTAAGGGCCTTATCTGGTTGGACAACCCGTCGTATCCTCCTGCTTAACGCCGGCGAAATTTTCTTGGGTCGATTACTTGCAATTTTCGTTCAGTATCCTTCAGGGTCTTTTAAGAAATTTGCAATCTCAACAGCGATGGCACGTTGAGCGATACCTTACTTTTGCAGCTCGACATTTCTGCCACGTACAAACTGTCAACATTTTAGCCTGTGCCATGTTTTTACCCAATGTAACGCAGGAGATGTCAGAGGGAGATGTTGACAACATTAATGCTTGAATAGAAATGACTAAATTTCGTTACGAATTTACCGATTAACGTTTCGTTTCAGTTTGGCCTTAAACTTTTGACCAGTTAGGATTTAGGTTAATTTAGTTTAGAACTTGATACAACCCAACGAAGTGACAGTGTATTATTTGCAACATATACATACCGTAATTACCTACATGAACGTGGAGTTGAAAGACGTTAGAACAAATGCACAAAATTAGCTCTGATCCCTTTGCAGTAATTATAATAGCAATACTTAGGAAAAGACAACATATGTTGGAGGGAGGAAAAGGTCAAACACACCGAACCCTCCGATCAAATTTTGATACCAAGAAAACATGAGGCTTATAAGGGTTGCAAAATGTACAAACTATTCAAGCTTTTAAGATTAGACGTTAAAAAGAGTATTATGAATAAAAATATAAATATTAAAACAACCAAGCAATCACTACTACCAACACCTCAACAAAACAAACCTACATGTCCAGTAACACTTAAAATAACAAAAGAAATAACCCGACAAAAAACATAAACATTTCAGCCTTACCACAAGAGTCAAAAACAAAAGCAGAAACGAGCAATCAAACAACAACAGACACGAATAAGAAAGAAAATATAAGCATGTTGAAATGTATCATGAAAACAAATTCACTCACTTCATGGCATAATACTAAAAAACTGAAACAGGTTAAAGACAGCATCCAAAAAGCATATCACAACATGCTTACTACAAATAATGATATCATTCGTAAAGTACCTTTTCACAAAAATTCATATTTAAACATATCAACATTCAAACAGGTGAAACAAGAAAAAAAATGTTTTATTTATAAGTGAAACCTGTTTTTACACAATAGTTTGTTTTAGATTTTGATGTTGTTAACCCTAGTTAACTACCAACTGGTGGGAAACTAAGCCTTGTATAGTCCATATATGGAACATGAATGGCTGTAATGGCACCAGAGTAGACAAACTTCGCTGCAGTACCAGTAAGTTCGTTCCTGCAAATACTGAAATGGTCACGTATCCAGAAAAAATGGATTGAAACAGAAGATAAAGAAAAATTGGTCATTTGTTGTTGAATGTTGACGAGAACGGAGTAAGAACTAGCATAAGAAATTCCAATGGACAGCTAAGAGAGTGAGGGTATATAGTAAAATTGGTGCACTGAATGGTTTCCATATAATCCAAAGCAAGAAAGATGACATACAAGTAAGCGGTGAACACAAAAACTGTATAGGAGATCCTTTAGTAACCATCGAGCCACAATAAACCATAGCAGACAGAACCCACAGAGTCACTTAATTTTAAACCATTCATAAAGAGAGAACAGAAGAATGGTTGAAAAGATGTTTGGCAAAGATAAGACGGAACTTCCATTCGGGAATATGTCTTCCTCAGATGACAAAAAAGGTCAAATGTGTAGATTGTAATTAGTCCCAAAGGAATATCAGATTATTATAGAAAGTAAAGTAATCGAATGACAGAGCCAAAATAAGAAATTGCAGAAAAACTTAGCCCATTGAGATATTTTTGTAAGGATCGAAGTTTGGAGAAAACATAATGGGGAAAAAGTTGCGAATGGCAAGTTGCGAAAGTTCATTTAACTCAGTATACAGTCATGGGTCAATAAAAGTGTGGAAAGCCTCATGTCTCAGATGGTGAAAAAAATCCAAAATCTTGAAGGCAGAGGCCCTGGCAAAAATATAAAGCAGAGATGCATAGTCCAGTTACAACCAAATGAGAGCACGATAGATCTTATGCATAGAACGTCAGTCCACTCCCAAGAGATGCAAGAGAGCACACAAGAGATTTTCAGTGGCCATATACACTTATATATAGCTGCTTGATGTAAGAAGTAAAAGTAAACATATGGTTGAAAACACCTTAAGAACTTTGCCTCAATGACCATGGGAAGAAAACAATCACTGAAACATTGTGATTGGGGTGTAATCCCTATTGGTTGCTAAAGAATATGGAAATGAGTTGTGAAAATAAATGGTAAACCCGTTTGTTGAGGTATACTGAAGAGCAGTTGAGGGCAGTTTAAGACTGATAATATCGTGCTTAATGACTGACACGGTGTGTAGAAATTATTGACAACAGAAGCCATTTGCAACTGTAAGAATAAGTTATCAATTCATTATATTGATTGTCACACTGAAAACACAGGCAACATTCCTGAGGGTCTACAAGTTGCTATGTAATGAGACTTGGAATCGACTGTCATATAAACAATTATAAATAAAAATGGGCAAATGGCTATCCAGCCAATAGGAATGTATGTGCTGCAAAATTCCTTATTTCCAAGTAACGTAATAAGCCTTCTTAAGACGAAATGAAACAGAAACAATATGTTATGTATGAGTAAACATCTTCCCTAATAAAGAAATAGAGTAGAATTAGGTGGTCCATGGTGGAATGCTGTCGATAGAACCCTCACTGTGACTACAAGAGGAAGTTGTTTCATTTAAGGAACTATACAAGACAAGCATAACCCAAACTCTCTCAGGCCTAAGAAAGACATCTAGTTAAGGCAATCTGAGAATAATTAGAAGAAATCTTGGCATCCTTACAAGCTGAGAAAAGGGTAAGACAATAGACTTGCGCCAGGCGATAGGTAAAATGTTCTCCTACCACATCTAATTGAAAAGAACCAGAAGGAAAGCAAGAGAGGCAAAAAAAGAGATGACACAACATCTAGAAATAAATGATATTAGATTCAACTGATTTACTTTCAGACTGATGAAGAACAATCTTAAGTTCCTCTAGTGTACACGTGGCAATTGTAATCAAATAGATGATCAGACTATGCCATTTGTCTTTAGTGGGAGAGACCAGTCAACCTCCCTGAACTATGTCCAGGGCCGTCTTAACAAATCTCCATTAGTAAAAGGAGATTTCAGTGTTTCAGAGTGTGGACATACTTAGTTATTTCGCATAAAATAAATGTAAAACTAATATAACAAGTAAAAAGAAATCATGTTAAAATAAAACAATGGTCAAAATTTGGATTATTATTCAAAAGGCCAATGACTCTTAAAAATTTTGAAGCGTAAATAAGGAAGACAGTGTCACCATCACCAATGACACAAAACAGTGTCAAAAATAAATTTATGGAAAAACATGTTTAAAAGGGTGCCGTAAATCACGGTCGTAACGACGACAAGACAGTAAAACGTGGCTTTGTGACATGAGTGTCACAAAGGCTACACATTGATGTATTAGTCGCAGATAAAGAAAAACGACGAGTTAAGAAAACTGTAACCGATGTGTAACCTTGCCAGAATTCTTAGGAAAACAAAATGGCCAAGAAGCAACAGAAGGTTTGATTTGGAAAAGCTTGTTATCACGTCGCTTACTCCAAATCGACTGTCAAATGGCGCAGAGCCGAACCTTAAATACAGGACCATGGTCCATATATAAAACAGATACGGCAGTCACAGCACCAGAACAGACAAATTAAAGTGCGATCTTGTTCCCTCGAATACCGACGTTACCTGATATTTAGAAAAAACTGGATAGAAATGGAAGATAAAGAGAAATGAGCCAGTTGGTTTTCGTTCCACTAATAACAACAAACTTCAAATTGCAGTTTTGTTAAGTTCGTCTGTCTTTGAACGAATGTATTAATGAATACTTTACTATACAGTCACTTTTTACCCACATTTGCAGGAGACAGAAAATACGACATCGTACAAAGTGCTGTCAAGCTTGAAACGTCATGTTTAGAGCAAAATATAACAGTTCACTTGTACATTCACTTTTTTTTTGAGATCTACCTTCACTGCGTCAACGTACTTGCTAAATGTAACACTTCTTTATTCCCAAGTGTTACTGTTACGATAAAATAACGAGAATGACATCGACATTTTGTTCGTATACTACTTCGTTTTTTAACGTTATAACGAAAGTGGCTTTTATTAGTATAATAAAGTAACATACAATAGTTTTAATCCACACAGAACAAGCTATTACAGATTTTAATTGCAAATTACTTGTTTTGTTTTTTTTCAATTTCGCACAAAGCTACTCGAGGGCTATCTGTGCTAGCCGTCCCTAATTTAGCAGTGTAAAACTGGAGGGAAGGCAGCTAGTCATCACCACCCACCGCCAACTCTTGGGCTACTTTTTTACCAACGAATAGTGGGATTGACCGTCACATTATCACGCCCGCACGGCTGAAAGGGCGAGCATGTTTGGCGCGACGGGGATGCAAACCCGCGAACCTCAGATTACGAGTCGCATGCCTTAACACGATTGGCCATGTCGGGTCATTTGTGCATGAACTTTGAGGAAGCGCTAAGGGTAATCTGTATGCTCTTGTAATTAATGTATGTTGTAAAATGATTGTAGTTTGGTTTGCAGTTGTTTATTTTTAATTACGTTAATCCATGCAAGAGCAACATAGTCTAATACTGGTCTTATGTTTGTATATTTTAATGATGTTTTCAAGTGTTGTTTCATAATTTTTAACAATGAGACCCATAGCATCGTTTGTTCTTTGCCATTTTGTAGTTTTTATGTTATTTACATGTTTTACCCAGGTAAGTTTGGAATCATATGTTAGTTTTAAAAATTTTGCAGTTGTCTAGAGAAGCGCTCAGTTAATGTAAATCTGGGGTTGTGCTTTTTAATGTTTCGTTGAATTTGAAAACATCACTAATTGTGTCTTTACTGTGTTTATTTTGATTCAAAATTTTTGACAGTATTCACTTATTCTGTTCAGTTGAGGTTGTATGTTAGTGGCTGCAATTTCTGGTGTAGGGGCACCTTTCCAGATTAATCAGTGATGTCGAGAAAACCCACTTGTAGAGAAATATATATGCAAAAACGGCTCGTTTGGGTTGAGAAAATATTTTACGTAAAATTTCTACGAATTTCTACGTTAAATATTTTCTCAACTGAAACGAGTCGTTTTTGCATATACATTTCCAGATTGCTACATCATCAGCGAACTGTGACGAGTATCCAAGATTAGGGTCTTTAAGTGGCATATTATTCCCATACATGATGAAGAGAATAGGACTAACCACCCCTCCTTGAGGGACACCAGCTTCTGGAGTGAATAACTCCGAGAAAGTTCTCTCTACGTGTATTCTACAATTTCACGAATAATTCCACGCGGTATCCCCATTTCATTCATACGGAACCGAAGATCATTGTGCCACACAGTGTCGAATGATTTCTCGACATCTAGGAAGCAAGCGATAGTGCATTATATTTTTATAGAAGCTATTTATTTTCGTTTCAGTTAAGCTAATCAAATGATCTTTTGTTTCTCTAAAGTTTCTAAATCCGTTTTGTTCCTCTGGTAATTTTGAAGTAATCTCCATAAATGTGGAGAGTCTATTACTTATTATTCATTCACGAATTTTGCCTGCACAGCTGGTCAGGCGAAATTGTTCGCTTCGCTTCTTCTTTGAAGCTATTTGGGTGTGTTGAATTTTTAAATACCCAGAAGGGTCGGGTGCACAAGACCTCTTCCTCCATCCCTGGCTTTCATGTCGGCTACTATTATATTGTTGTTCTTGTGCTTTTGGGCCAGAGTATCCTACAATACTCCCGCAATTTTCAGGGCAATGTCTGTGTATTGTCTTGAATTGCCCTTTTTTTTCTTTATCTATTTATTATATTTCCTCTCTTTTATTTTATTTATATTCTTTCATTTTTATTCTTCTATATTTTTCTCCCTCTTTTCCATAGACAAATATTGGAAAAAATATAATAATAAAAATAATAAAATAAAATGCAAATACATATTATAGTAGTTTTAAGCGTCTAGTGCGTGGTGGCCAGCTTGATTTATATTTCTTAAATATATATTCATGGGAGAGAGTTACTTAGGTTCATCATGTGCGTAGTATGAGTCGAAATCACACAATAAGTCATTTTTATTAAAATACTTTTATGTATAATGCAAGAGTCTTTCAGATATTGTCTCTATGTCTGCATACTTGTGCATGAATGCGGATGAAGTACTGCGTGGTACTTTATAAGCTGGAGTTAAGATTGAATTTTGTATTTTTTGCAGTGGTTTTGTTTTGTAAATCTTTCGCTCTCTCTCTCTCACTTTGTAGGGGTATTTGGGAATTGATGTTCATCTACTCAGGAGGGTCAGGTTTCGTTAACCTCTTCCTCCCTTCAAATTTTGGTTTTACAATTGTCAAGCGTATTTATATATAGTACGCGAGGGCCAAAGTAACCCGAACTTACTCAGGTTCCTGTCATGTCCATAAACAATCTATACATACACTTGGTGCAAATAAAACTTTTACCTTATTGTTCCATAGATTATTTGCACTTTCATCAGTCAGGTATTAAGCAGAAAACGTTTACATAGAAAACCCTTTCAATGTTTTGTAATTAATCCCTAATCTAATGTGGACTCTAATTAACAGGTGGCCTTTTGTTTTTTTTTATTTTATTTATTTAGAAAATATATATTCACTGGGGAAAGGTGCTTAGGTCTATCATCATCATGTAAACAATGCCTGTCAAGTTCGCTCACTAGTTCATTTTTTCTCCAATTTTTGTTAAAATAGTGTTTGTACTATGTAGGAGTCTATCTGTTATTGTTTCCATGTGTGCGTATTTATACATAAATTCAGATGATGTTGTTCTGGGTATTTTATAAGCTGTTGTAAGTAATGTATTTTGTATTGTTTGTAGTTTTGTTTGAAGTAGTTTTTTGCTTACATTTATCTATGCAGGGGCTTGGTAGTCAATGACTGGTCTATTATATGTTTTATATATTTTCATAATGTTGTCTGCCGTTGCTTCACTGTTTTTGCCAGTTAGACTCCCAGCATAGTTTGTTCTTCGCCAATTTTTTGTTCTTATATTATATATGTGGTTTACCCATGTAAGTTTTGAGTCAAACGTAAGTCCTACGAATTTTGCTGATGTAGCAGGCTGCAGTAGTTCTCCATTCATATAGATCTGTGGTTGTACTTTTTTATGTTTAGTTAACCTAGTGAATACTATTGCTTGTGTTTTAGTTGTATTTATTTTGACTATATTTTTGGCAATATTCTATTATTCTATTTAATTGTGGTTGTATGTTTGTGGCTGCTATTTCTGGTGTTGGTGCATTTTTCAGGACTGCTACATCATCTGTGAACTGTGAGTATCCATTATTTGGATCTTTTAGAGGCATATTATTCACGTACATGATCAAAAGGATAGGGCTAACTACCCCTCCTTGAGAGACACAACTATCTGGAGTGAAACTCCCAGAGAAGGTCCCGTCAACATTTATTCTACATGATCTGTTTTCCATAAAGTTTGACAGCCAGCGAATAGTTTCCCGCGGTTGTCCCATTTCTTGCATTCAGAAACGGATACCGTTATACGATACAGCGTCGAATGCTATATCAATATCGAGAAAGCAAGCGACAGTGCATTTTCTTTTATTAAAACTATCTACTTGTTTCTGTTAATCTAACTAAGTGGTCTGTCGTTTGTCTCAATTTTCTGAAACCATTTTGTTCTTCTGGTAATTTTGATGTTGTCTCCAGAAATGCGGAGAGTCTATTACTAATTATTCTCTCAGAATTTTGCCTACACAGCTGGTCAGGCTGATTGGTCGGTAGCCATTTGGGTTATTGGCTGGCTTTCCTTCTTTATGGAGCATTAATACATTTACATGCTTCCAAGAAACCGGGATATAACCAGAATATGATGATAGATTAAAAATTGCTGTAAGATGTTCAAATAATTTCGGAGTGCCTTTTTTTTTAAATGTCTAGTATACCGTCTTCTCCTGGTGATTTATTTTTGGTGTTTGTTATTGCTTCTATGAGTTCTTGTGCTGAAATTGTGTTTGTAAGCATTGTGTTTGTGTAGTCGTTTGTGTTGTTGGTTTGATAATTGTCTAAGTCTACTGGGAAGAGTGTTTTGAATAATTCACTGTTGTTTATTATAAAGTTATTTACTTTATTATAGTAGTATGTGTTCATCTCTGGGTCGTTTTGTTTTAAACGTGTTTTCAAGTTGTTTGAATATATTGGATTTTTACTTTATATTTATATGCTGTGTTATTATTGTGCTCTTTCTTGTTTTAACAATTTAACTTCTTCTCTGATATTGTTTCTTATTCTCTTTATTTGTGATTTCAATTTGCTGTCTCTTGTCTCCGTGTATTCTCTTTGTAATTGTCGTCTGTGCTTGATTAGTGTTAACAGTTGTTTGTGTTTTTATGTGTTATTTTTGGTTTTACGTTGTTGTTTTGATATTGTCTGATTTTTTGCGGTTTTTAGGCATTTCGTGATTAATTGACAGTAGTTATCAATATCTATTTTATTTTTAGCTGTTATAATTTGTTTGGCAGTCGATGGTTAATTGCTTTTGGTATTCTTTCCAATTTGATTTTTTTGTAATCACATTTTTCTTTTCTATGTATAGTATATTTATGGGTAGGGGGGTGAGATCGAAGACACACCATATAGGTGAATAACCGCTGTCTACACTTTTTCCCACTTGAAATTTATTAGCTATTGGCTCATGTTATGCGAGCTTAGGCATACGTCTAGTATGTCACTAGTATTAACATTCAGGAAGGGTGTGTTATGTTCATCTATAACTTGTAAGAGTAGTCTTCTATTAACATTTGTTGAATTACAACCAAAATTAATATGTTTGCTGTTTAGATCTCCTATTAAAATGGTATTATGGCTGTGGGAAATGATGTTGTTTATTAATAAGTTTAAATCTATTTGTTTTGTGGGTAAACAATAACTTCCTGCTATTGTGACAATTGAGCAATTATTTAATTATATTTTCGTTATGGATGCTGATTGGTATTTGTGAAACTGAAAACTTTGTTTTATATATCAGCAACATTCCTCTGTTTTTATCCTGTTTATCTAACCTGTCTTTTCTGATGGTTGTGTAGTATGGTATTTTAAATCTGCTGGTTATTTTGTTGAATTATGTCTTCGATCTCATGCTTCTTGGAAGCCAGTGCACCTTGGATGTTGATATATACAACAGTAAATTTAAGTTGAAAGCAGGAGTTCCGTTAGTGTTGTTAATAATTGTGAGATGTAAGGTATTATGTATTTCTTCCTATGTTTATAAATAGTTCAAAGCAATTTATTGTTTGTGTTAGTTTTGTAACTATATTTATAAATAAGTTTATTTTGTTATTAGTGTTTATTTCTTTGGTAGTGTTATCGTTGTTTTGTGGTTTTTGAGTATGGATATTGTTCTGTTTTATCTCAGTGCTGTTGTTTGTCGCTTATGTTGGTTTTTACTGTGTGTTTCGTTTTGGTGTAAGATAGCTTTTTTAAGTGTTTGTACATACGCTATTTTGTCTTGTTTGAGAGTTGGTTTTGTTTGCTGTGTTTTGTTATCTGTTGCTTCGTTTTCTTTTAATGATGTATTTTTATTTCGTAAATTATTTGTTTATATGTTTCGCAACCTTCATAGTTTGCAGTATGTTCTTGTCACAATTACAACATTTCGGTTTTTTTTCTTTTTTGCACTGTGATATGTTATGTTCACCACCACATCCGCACACCTCGGTTAATGTTTACATGCTGTTAAAGCATGTCCACATCTCTGACAATTATAGCAGTGTGTTACAACAACTGCTAGAGTGTTTGTTTGCTCTACTTGATATTTTTGATACCAAGGTATAATTCCATTATTGATTAAGTTTAAAATGTTTTGTGTTCAGTGTGAACTCTGATAAGGTTTGTTGGTTTTTGCGTGTGTGGAATATTTTGTTTATCTAATTCATTTTTTATATCATCAGTGATGGTTGAGAATTGGACCTCACGAATGACAACAGATTTTGGCAGTGGTATATATCTAGGTAGGTGTATAATAATCTTGCATGGTTTAAACCCTTCTTTTGGCCACCCCTTAAGCAACTTATTTAGGTCAGCTGAGTCGTTCACTCATTGTGTTTTCGTCAGAGAGCTTCTCATTGGTCGCTAATAACGTGCTCTGCCAACCAATGGACAGGATGCAGAATTGAAACGCCATTGGACGAAAACTTGTGATCCTCAATCCCAGTTTATACCAGCGTTTGGTTGCTGAAATAACTTTGGATTGTAAGTCATAGTGTACCAAACGTAAGTGAGTGAACAGTGTTATAATCATGAGTCAAGTCATTCTCGTGTGTATAGCGAGAAAGAGGTCGAGTAAATTTTTCGCTCGAATAGGTAGTCAACAGCTATAGTACACTTTGTTTTGTCATATTACCAGGAAATCGTTGAATTTGTAGTATCTTGTAGTGGAAACACGATCCTTATTAGGACTAGAATATACCACTATGTCGAATAATGCAGAAAACAATCCAGACGTTAGGACACGTTCCGCTGGGCCGCCGCTTACTAGCGCCTAACTTCAACTTTTACTTGCAAGAGCTGTCAACAACGCTGTGACCAACGAGGAATCTTTAAAACTGTCCATAATCTCTGAAACAAACTCGGATACCCCACCTCCAATGATGATAATAACAGTGCAAATGACGCTTTTCAGACTGTTAAAGAGAAGAAGAGGTAAGAAAAATAACGAAGTTTTACCTTCTAATATCGTTAACGACAACAACTCGATTCCAAATCACCACCAAACTCTCTGGAACCTACCTACTCTAGCTCTAGCAACAAACAACGAATTCCAGCATAAATTGTTGAAGGTGTATTCACCATCCTGAGACAACCTCAAATCGCTATATTTTTCTTTATCAGAGGCGTAGCTAGTGTTTCAGGGTCCAAGGACATAGTTTTTGCTCTCCTTCCTGACAACGTGTAAGCCATAAGGGGTCTGTCATGCTTTCCCGGAAAGTTGAGTTTTAGAACATGAAAACCTGCATTTCGTGGCGTATTTTAAGGGTATAAAGGAAATGAAAAAAGTGAAATAATTGTGGCAACAATGGAACTTTGAAGATATTATTGAATAACAGACAAGGACAGTATCAGGAACAAGAATGCATATAACAACTTAATACAGAATTAGTTTATTCTAAAATAATAGTCAAATATAACATTGCAAAAAACTTAACATTTCTTTGGATATAGTAACCTGAAAAGTTAAAGTAAAGAAAATAGTTTGAAATGATTTTGATGTAATTATGTAACTTCATAAAAAAATTCTTCTTGCCTTTACTGCTGCAAACTTATCGGTTAGTTCCTCAAAATTTATGCTGTCGGTAACCTCTCGCTCCACACTTAGCAAAGCCAAGGCTGGCAATCTTTCCTGTCCCATGGATGATCTCGGGTAAGACAGGATTTTAACTTACTAAAAGACCTTTTACAACTGGCACTAAATGTTGCATTTGTCTTCTTCCTTTGCCGTCTCTCAATTTGGACATCACAGGAACTGCACAGTTTCTTTGTTTCTTTAACAAAATTCTTGCATATGGCGTCACTGTTTTCTTGAAAATACACTTGTCAAGCCTAAATATCTTGAGCAGCATTATGGAAATTCATGGTGTGGCCCTGAAGCCTTTTCTGAACGCGGTCAATCTTGGGAACTACAGTATTCCAGAACTAAAGAACCAAAAACTCAAATATTAGAATCCGATGTAACAACTCAACTTATTCACTTCTTGTATCTGAATTTTTCTCCTGATCATCTGCAATATTTCTCAGTAGTTCTACCAATTGTTTTAGTTTAACATGTACGGTTTAACTGTTTCTTCTCTGGCACTCCAACAAATATGACTGACTTCATTGACACACCAAGAGCAGTTTTCAGTATCTCCCATCGAAGAGTTGACCGCGAAAAATAAACGCAGATAGCTTGCACATTACTGAAAAATTTGTGGCCAAACACTACAGAGGCATTGTCGTAACAGTGATCGACAGTCTGTGAAAGGTATTTTATCGTTATCCAGTTGTTGTAATATAATGTCTGCAATACTTGCTGCATCTTTTTTATGGACTTGAATGAATCCTAAGAAAGACACCTTGACAAGTACAGTTTTTTCTTCGAAATTTATATCTACATATCTAATGGTCTCCAACATTTGTTCTTGGTGAGAAGCATGAGGAGTTGAATCAAACATTATTCCATAGTATTTGGAATTTATTTAGTTTTTCTCCAACTGTAGATGCCAAAAGCTGGATGAACTCATTCTGTATATCTGCTGAAAGGTACGCAGTTGATCCTGGATTTTGCTGCACATACAAAAAGAGGTCTTTCATGATTGGATCGAACTCTACAACTACCTTCAGGAGTTCTATAAAATTTCCAGCGTTTCTGTGACTCTTCTTTTTCATTTTTAGTGGTACTTTGTGGCCACTTAGGGCCAACTCTTGTTCGGCTGAATAATTTATGCAGCATAACTTCCTCTTAAGTACTTGTCGCCATTTTTCCTTCTTTTTAGAAATGTGATTTTGAAGCTGTGCATCTATTAAACCTTTTTTTATCAGCCTCCTTTCCATTTCCTTCCATGTTGTGAAAGAATCCTTTGGGAATTCTTATGTGCAGTAACTTTTTCTGATTTTTTTTCCAACTATTTAAGCTATTTTCAGTTTCCAGAGAAGAACAGTTATTGACTGCATCTTTCGATGGGAAAAATACACGAAAAACAAAATCCTCCCTCGTCACTGGGGAATACACCAACCAATAACAATTGTATTGTAAACCCTGAATTCATTGATCTATTTTATTTGTACAAAAGGCCCATCACTATTCTGAAAATAAATCGTACCCCTCTCCACTATCAGAAGTATTGTTCCATATTTTAAATATTTTCTTTGGATAAATTAATATTTCACTTATGATAAAAATATCAGGGTTTATATCTGTTATGTCTTCAGTCTCGTGTTTCTTGGAAGCAAGTGCACCTTGGATGTTGATACTTAGAACTGTGAATTTTATAATTTTAGTATGTATTTAGTAATTGTTATTGGTTGTGGTATGTTTTTTAGCTTTCATATAAAAAAAAGGACGATGCTATTAGTGGATTGCTTCGGTTTAGTAAATTCTGTAATAAACTCTGTGAGAGTGTTTTAATTAAGTTTAATATGTTTGTTTCTTCATGAAGTCAGAAGTGAGTGCATGACGATGAGTTGATTTTTTATAGTATTTGGTAGCTAGTTTAATGAATCGTACGGAAATTGGCAAGATTTTAGTGTTTCTGAAAATATTCATCTGGTGTGTAGAGTGTCAGGCGGTGTGCGAATCGTAAAACTCGATTTTGGAGTCTCTTACAGAGTAGTAATTGGTTCTTATTAATGTTGCATGTTACCATGGCTCCATATTCTATTAGAGGTCTGATGAATGTTTTGTAAATATATAAAAAAGTTTGAGACCTGCAACCATGGGTGTAATGACGAATTTTGCAGAGATGAGATTCTGGTTAGCACTTTCTTCCTAATGTCTTTGAAATGGGAGTTCCAAGTAAGTCTTGTGTTGATTGTAATACCAAGGAATTTAGCGGTGTTAGAGAAAGAGATAGGGGTGTTATAAAGATACAGTTTTGCAAGATTTACTCGTTTTAATATCTTGTTTACTAAACTAAACTAAACTACCGTGGCAGGGGCTCAGCTCAGAGAGAGAGAAATCAGAAGAGTTCTCTCTCCAACTGGGGTGTTCAGGAACTTTGTAGTTCCTCTTCGTCCCCTTTCGTGGATTGTTATTAAGATTAAGTGGTTGTTTTTTTTATTATTATTATTTTAATAAATTAATTATCGCTATTATTCTTGACTTTTTGGGTGGAGAATGTCTCATTAAATGTTCTTTTGGGTGGAGGCAAAGGCAGCAGTGGAAAGAAAGGCCGGGACCTGTCCCGAAAAGAAAAAAGTTGGGCAGATGTGAACGTGAATGTAATTCATTCAAATTCAGATCAAATCAAACGGCTTGATTCTGGGTCTGGCAAAAAGGTTGCCTAGGCTGGGATCTAGAAATCCAATGCCTGAAGATTTTGATGTGGGGAAACGGGAGTGCCCCGAGAAAACCCACTTTCACACGACAGGCGCCGAAAGTTTTGCCTGTCGTGTGCCCTGTACCTGAAAAAAAGGAATTCATGTTATTAACATAGATTTTATTTATTTAGATTCTTTGTTGAGTGGATTGTGATTCTTGAAATATGTTGTAAGGTGATATGTATTTTGTTGGTGCACTTGATAATTTGTGTAGTGATGCCGTTAGTTTGTTTCTATTTTCTGCTTTTAGATAATATTTGAGAGAAAGTTCTGTTATTCTATCTCTTATAGTTGGTAAATTACTAATTTGGTGTAGATAATTTGTTGGCGTAAAAGATGGTAAACTGAATGCGGATTTTAATATTTTGTTTTGTTGTACTTGGATTTTTTGGAGTGTGTTGTTTGACATGTTGTATGTTACTTGACATCCGTACTCTATTAGTGGACGGATGTAAGCCTTGTATATTTGTATAATGGTGTTCGGTGCGCATTTCGATTGTTTACCAGTTATAGTTTTAGATATGAAATCCTTTTCTGATTGATGAGTGTATATTGTTTGTGTTTTTCCATGTTAGTTTTGTGTCGAAAGTGACGCCAAGGAATGTGATGTTTTGCTCATGTTAATGGTTGTGTTTCCAAGTGATAGTTTTATTTTTCTAGATTTTTCTTTGCTTCTTTAGTTTTCTATAGAAGGTGATTGCTTGTGTTTTTGTCGGATTTAACACGACCCTCCACTTGTTGCTCCATGTTGAGACGTTGTTTAGTGATTGTTGTACGCGAGACATGGCCATTACTGGGTTTCTGGAGGTGCTCCAGATTGCAATGTCGTCTGCGTATTGTGAATTGTGTGTGTATGTTAGATTTGGTAAAGGTATGTCACTGACGAAAATTATGTATAGAAGTGGAGAGAGGACTGATCCTTGGGGCACTCCTGCCGTTATATTAAATAATTTTGATATGGTTTTATTGACTTTTACTTGTGCTGTTCTATTGGTTAAAAAATTTGAAATCCATTTGACTATCGTAGGATTTATTTGTAGGTGATTTAGTTTGTATCTGATGGCGTTGTGCCAAACGCTGTCGAATGCTTTTGACATCTAGGAATACCCCGATGGTTACTTGATTATTGTTGTAAGCTTTGTAGATTGATTCGGTGAGTCGTGTTAGGTGATCTGTTTGTCTATTTTTTCTGGAGGCGTTTAAAGATTCTGGAAGGATGTTGTTTGATTCGCAAAAATGGAGGAGACGATTGGAGATAATTCTCTCCATCAGTTTGCCAAGACAGCTTAACAGACTGATGGTGCGGAAATTATCTGGATTTGTTCTGTTAGTTTGTTTCTTGGGGATCGTTGTTATGATGGCTTTTTTCCACGTGTCAGGGTAATACCCGGTCGCTAGTGAAATGTTCATGATGTTTGTGAGGTGTTGTAGTAGGAGAGTGGAACTTTTTTGAGAATAATATTTGGTATTTGGTCATGTCCGGGGAAGTATTCTTCAAGTTTTTGATATTAATCTTTAGTTCGGATATGGTTATTTTTCTATTGATTGAATTTGAGTATGCTTCTAGTGTCTCTCCGGGAAATCCTGGTGAGAATGAAGCTTGGTTTGTATTTATGTAGTTGTTGACATGGTGTTGGTGTTGTGTGTCGAAATCTACTGAGTTTAAATCGCTAAAAGCGGATTTGTAATAGTCAGCTAATAAGTCAGCTTTCTCTTCGTCCGTCCTTGCGATTTTATTGTTGTGTGTGATGTGTTGTAGCATGTGATTTGTGTTTTTGTCTGAAGCAATATTCTTGAATTTTTTCCAGAATTCTTTTGGATTGTTCTTGGTTTTTTTAAGTTTTGCAGAAGTTATGCCAATTGTTTTCTCTGACTTTTTTAATTTCTTGTTTAATTTTTGTATTTGTTCTATTGATTTCTGTTTTAATGTGTGGATCGCGTGTGATGTAGTGTGTTCCTCTTAATTGTCTGCGTTTGATTATTAGTGCGTGAATTTCTGGTGTTAGAGTCCATTGAATAAGTGATTGTTTTCTTTTTGATTTAGGAATTGTGTTTTTGTGGCTTTCTTTATGGCTTCTGTAATTTGATCAACATATTTGTCTAGTTCTGTTTTGTTGTTTACATGTTCGATTGGGTGGGGTAGGTATGAGTCCAGAGAGGCATTAAAAGTGAGCCAGTCTGTTTCAGTGTAGGTGTATGCGGAAGGAGTCACGTACGCCACAGCAGGGTGGCGCGGGTGAATCATACATGACATGGGGAAGTGGTCACTGGTGATTTCATCATGCACTTTAAAGTTAGATATTCTGTTAACCATGTCCTTGGGTGCAATGATGAAATCGAGTACATCGTATGAGCCGTTAGCGGCTGAGAAGTGTGTAGGTGTATTGTCATTAATTAAGTGCATTTTATTGCTAGAGATAAATTTTTTTATGCATGATCCTCTGCGTGTGTCTCTATTACCCCTTAATTCTGTGTGCGGTGAATTAAAATCTCCAATAATAATTGGTTTGGGTTTACGATTAACACATTTTTGAAGGAAGTTAATGTCGATGTCTTTGGTTGGTGAGCAATATATGGCTAGAATCGGAATAGTTAACCGGTTGTTAAAGTGGATATTACAAAAAATGGTCTCATTAATGTCAGATTTGAAGGAATCTTCTATTGAGATTAGATGCGATATTTTTGTACTAAAGTAAGTTATTATACCTCTGTTGTTTTCTGAGTGAGGTATGCTGTGTGAGATGAATCCGGGGATTGTGGTGTTTTGTTTTTCTGTGCAAAGTGTTTCTGAAACGATGATTATGTTGGCGTTTATATGTTTGTTTATGTTGTATATTTCTATCCTTTTGTCTTTAAGATTTCCTTGGCAGTTGATGTGTAAGATTTTAATGTGTTGTATCATTGTGTTGTTTTATTTCCCTTGCGTGAATTTTGAGTGAAAGATGGTGTGGTTTCAGGTTAGGAAGGTTAAAATAATAACTTGCAAGGCTGCAAACAGCCTTGAGGGATTCGTGCCTCGATTCGAATGAGGGGAGGTCACTCAATTCTATCAGCATTGCTAGCAAGTTTGTGGTGAAATCTGTTGGGTTGAATGCTTGTGTTGTTTTGGGGCGTGTTACGTCCGCGTAAGTACGTGTTGGTTGAGGTTGAGCGTGTTTGATTTGCGAGTCAGTTGGAGTTGGTAGTAAAGGTTGTTTGGTGTTGTTTTGGTAGCCGTGGGTTTGATTATTGATGTTCGTGGTTTTGAAAAGGAATGTTGCGTAGTTGGGTGTATTTGGGGCAGCCTTTGTAACTGGCTGCGTGGGGGCCCTGACAGTTAGCGCATCTAACTTGGTTACGCTCGTTAGGACACTGAGCGACCTCGTGAGATCCGCCACATCTAACACATCTGTCCTTGGCCATACAATTAGTTTTTGTGTGTCCGAACCGTTCACATTTGTAGCATTGGATGATTGGTTTTTGGTGTGTTTTTTCCGGTTCGGTCGTGTGTCTTTTGAAAAATAAAAAGCAACCGTTTTTTAATAATTTGTCCTGATCGTCTTTTTTGTTGACGGTTACCTTGATCAGTGGCGTTTTTTGTTTCGTTCTGAAAGAGATAATTCTGTTTGATGATGCAATGTCAAAGCCTTGAATTATTAGTTCGTCAGTGATTTCATGATCTTCAATGTCGAAATCGACACCTCTGATTATGACTGTTAGTTTTGGTGTGTTGGTTTTGGTGTGGTGATAGTGGCTTGAACACCGAAGGCATCCTTGGGCCAGTGGGCCAAAATATGCGCAAACTCTTGCGGTTCGGAACATTTCAGCATGATTCTTCCATTAGGAAGACGTTTGATGTCTTTAAACTGAATGCCCGGGTAGTAGGCCCTCAGTTGTTTGACAATCTGTGGAATGCGTGTTGTGTTGTTTACTCCTTCGATGAACAGAGTTGGGATTCTGTAGTTAGGAGAATTGTGTGTTTGTGTGACAGTGATGGTGTTCTTAGAATCAGTGGCAATGCTGGTGTTGTTAGTAATCAAGTTATTTTCGTTAGAGCAAGTGGCTTTGTCGTCGTTAACATGGGTTATGTTACTAATACTTTGATTTTTAGTACTATTAGTAGCGTCGTTAAGGTTGGGGTTAGTAGAATAGTCAGAAACTATACTTACTATGTCCTTTTCTTCTTCTTCAGCCTCCTCTTGTTTGATGTCTCGTTTGATTCATGAAATTCTGGTCTTGGTGATTCTTCAGCTCCTGAGTGTTCGCTTTCAGAACTCTCAGTTGAACTACTCGGTGATTCAGAGGCTGGTTCTTCGATTGCTTTATTCAGCATCTCTATAATCTCTTCGTTCGAAAGGGCTTTTCCGTTGGATCGAGTTGCTATCTTTCTTCGCTTCATATTGTTTTACTAGTTCTGATAAGGACTAAGGGCTAACCTTTTTTAGTAAAACTTTATACACTTCACCGGTTACTTAGTCTTCAATGTACTTGTCTCGCAGCTCTTGACTTGCATGTCTGCTCTGCTTGACGGCGACCTTGAAACTCTCTCCATTTTTTGCATCAGTGAATGATTTTATGTAAAGCTTCTTGTACTTTCTCAGCTGCTTGTGGGGGGTGTCCCATGAAGTGGACCATAAGGCAATGTCGTTGGCATTTTGTGATGCATAGGTGGATGACGTGGTCGGCTGCGGTAGGTCGTTAACAATGAGTGAGAAAAGTAGGTGGCTAAGAACTGATTTCGGTGGGACACCTGCGTTAAAGGAGAATGACTGAGTTTATTCTGACTTTAGCTGTTCGGTTTTCTAGAAAATTTGTAATGCATCTAAGGAAAGTGGGTGTGGGGGTATTTTAAACTTTAGAAGTTTGTATCTTAAACCATTGTGCCAGACTGTATCGAAAGCTTTTGTACGTTTAAGAATACCGCGATCGTTGCTAGTCGTCGAA